>NC_042623.1:93675228-93892728 GCF_901001135.1 Rhinatrema bivittatum
CACCCATGGTTTAGACTGGATAGATTTTGTAAAAGATAGCATTACTTTTAAAGAAACATACAATTTGAGAAGGTATTACATTTTACTTTCATTTTATTGCAATATTTTTCATCACACTCATTGTTTTCCAACTGTCACTAAATTGTTCATTTTCTTAGTCTGATAGATTTGTAGGCCTATTTACTGTTTATAAAGCAATATGCACTTACAGGTTTTGGAGATGGCTTGGGCTCCGAGGGTCGCATGTGCAAGTGGGTCATCATAGCTTGAAGACGTTCACGTTCTTTAGAAAGCTGTTAAGAAAAAGCGAAATCACAAGCATTTTAGAAATGACTGATACAGCTATTTTATTACCGAGATACATTTTATCATTGAGCTTATCTCGGTGTAATGATTCTTACACATAAAAGTCTCAGTCACTGGTGGAAACTTATCTATGAGGAAATGCAAGTTTGGTTATGGGGAAAAAACTTTGATACCCTTTGTAATGTTAAAAGGTCAGAAAAAAACAAAACAAACAACACTTCATCTTTTTGTCAATAAGAGAATTGAGGTCACGGTTGTTTCAACAGTAACAAGTTACTAAAGTCATAAATTAGAAAGCCCTTTAAAGTCATATGGACAGTGTTAGCAATGGACTAGCAGCAACAGCTGTGAAGGGGTGAAGGGTCCTCAAAGCGCAGTGCCTGCCAGGATTGTCTACATACTTCATCCATTCCCACTGAGGTCCAGTTAGTGCCCCCTACAATCTGCCATCATCAATCTAATTCAATAGAGTGACAAAGACCAGGCACTGTGAAATCCTGAACTCTGCCACTGAGCCGACATCCCCACTGCACTGGGTCTCATTACAACTGATGGACTTTACTTTTCTCTCAGTAAGACAGCAAACAAAACAGGTATAATTGGTCCTATTGCAAGCTGAATCATCACTTGGAATATTACAAAAATAGCAGAATCTTTATAAAATGTAAACAGTTATTACAGAAGATTTAAATATTCCTAAAAAAAAATGCATGTGTATTACAAAGTTTGATATTTAGTGAACATACAGCTTTAAGGAATAAATATAACTATATCAATATGCAGTAAGTTTTGACAAATCTGAAACTAAGTAAAAACAATCAGTCTTTTCACTGTTTAGGAGAGCAGCCACAATTTTACATTTATGAGGTATACTACAAGAAATCATTACTAGCTGCAATCAGAATGAACTTGTATGTTTTTGAACAATTCCTTTTATTCTATAAGGTTAAAATACGATAAGTCTTTAGGAATAATTTCAGGTTAAATAATACTAATTTGCTTTTCTTCTGCCTCTCCTCCAATCTAACAAATACATTTCATTTATCTTATTCCCAAAATATGTACAGTTCTTTCTTTTCTGTTATATAACATGGGCAGCCGTGACCATCCTGGCCTTACTCTGGCCCTCAAAAAGAACAAGAATATTCCATTTATTTATTAAAAACTTGTATATATCACTTATAATAGGAAAATTCATGCTAAGTGATTTACATATGAACATAACAGTCGCTTGATACTGACACTGCTAATGGCTCTTGTTCTTTTACACTATGTCTAGTTTGCTAGCATCAAGATTTTATTAGTTAGTCTGCTAATGTCTCATGCAAATCCAACTTCTTCATTCTCTGAAATTATGTCAGAGTCATGATTGGGTGGTTGTGATTGTTATAGTAAAAAAATATATATATATTGGGTGGTTGTGATTGTTATAGAGTCATGATCTCAGCATTTCATTTGTTGAGGTATTTATACACTTTGCAGTGGATAGGCTACCCTATCATTCTTTGGAAAATGACAATAAAATGGCTGTTCCATAGTTGCAAGGAGCTGACAAATATTGATGACTTTAAAACTCGATATTAGAATTGCATGTTAATAATAAACTGTACTCTTAGGAGTAAACCTTCAAAAAGTGTTTTGTACATAAAAACACCTTGTACTTGCCAATAAACTTGAAGAAACATTTATTCAAGTGAAATGAAATAGTGGCAGCTTTATTAAAGACTTGACAAAAGAATCTAACCCATCCTAAATACATGAGGGCATACATACTTCAGGAACATATGGCCCACCACAGGTAAAGCATTGTTTGTCCATATCTGAACATCAGCAGTCTGCTCAAAAGTTTTCAACTACCATTTTTGAAAGAGAATTTACCTGTTTCACAGCATTCACTGAAACTGTACAGATGTTCAGGAATTCAAGCATCAATTGTAATTAATTTTTGTCTAAATTAATTCAAAGGGGGTATCTATTTCCTTGGGTTGGAAGGGCATATAAGAGGGCACTTTTCTCTAAGCAGTGCCTCAGACTTTTCCATTCAAGGTGTTTTAACTTTCATTTTGGGTTATTCTTATCATGCATCACAGATCTCCAAGATCAAACTTAGGTCAGTATCAGAGTTGCATCCAGGTTTTAAGGATAAAAAAATCAGATTTGCTTATTTAAGGTTGAGAAATTTATCTGAAATTGTTTCTCCATCCACATTACCTCCAATTAAGACACGGAACCAATGTACAATTACAGGTCAGCAACTGACTGGACATCACAAATGTGGTAGATATTCTGTTTGCTCAATTATTCTTAAAGCAAAAAATGTCATTAATCCTACAGACAATTCTGTGACATTTTACATCTTGTGCAATTTATGTGGTATATACTGAGATGTGCACTGCTTTCTATTTTATGTGGGCAAAACAAATATTGGACCACAAGAGTTATCATTCATTGTCTCTTTGTAGCTTGTGACTTTCTTTTCCCCTCTTCTTTCTCCTCCAATATTGGTTTATGCCTCTCTATTTCCTTTGTAGGAAATAAAGATTAACAAACTAAAAATATTATAAGGCAATACCATTTTATTGTACTAACCTAATACATTTCACAACTCTCTCTCTTAGGCCCAAACAAAAAGATCAGACCAGAGTATAAGATGACACTGCCAGAAATTATCAGCTCCCACATCAAATACAGGAGCACCGCATCCATAGGTAAGAGAACAGGTATTTACCCCATCAGTAATGGAATGAGGAGAAGGGGGTTGACTCTAGGCAAGTCTCAGGAGGCATGGCACTGGGTTATGTGGTTTCCTTGTGGTGCCGGTACTGGCTAATGTTTGCCGGCGCAGCCCTGCTATTGCCGATTATAGGGCATGCCACCATCATGGGGTGTGTGTGATGGAAAATCTGCAGGTTTGTGATTGGCTGTGGGCTAGTGCAATGAAATCCGGGGGGGGGGGGGCTAGAGCTGGCGGGAGATGTAAACTGCCTGGCTCTCAGTTTCCCTCCTCTTCTCTGTATCTGTATGGGACTTGGACAAATATTTACCAAATCTTTACCATGGTATTGGTTTGCCTTGGTAAAGATTTGCAATTAATCAAGTATGAAATAAATAAACTAAACTGTTCCTTACTGTGGGCAGTGGGAGGGGGGCTATAACTTCCACCATTTATTAAAATAAAAAGCTATTTGATTTTACTATATATTAAGGATGTACATTTGTTTTAAACGAAATAGACTTTGGCAACGAAATTGTCTAGTTAACCAGTTAGCGTGCGCTAACACCCAGTTAGTGCGCCCAAAGTCCTATTAGGGCGCACTAACTCCAAAATTAGAAAAGTAGGTAGTGTGCACACTAACATCTGGTTAGTGCGCACCAAAGTCCCATTAGTGCACACTAAGCCCAAAATTAGGAAAACTGGTTAGTGCACACTAACTCTGAAATGAGGGAAACACGAAATAAATGCCTCCCAAACCATTATAAAAATGAAATTTGACAGATAACAACACAAAACGAAAATGACCCAAAAATAAAATCAGTGCACATCCTTAAACTACGAAACAAAATAAAACAATACTATCAAAAATCTCTATAAGAAAAAAGGTCAAATATTAACAACACTTCCACCCTCATAATTATAATAGTTACTTATGCATTTTAAAAAATGGGGAAAAAAAGCCAGTTCATAACTTACCGGAAAACCAGCAAGCGAGCTTATGGGTCTATTACAATACATGCTAGCAGACCGCAAGGGGCTTTAATCAATACTGGGAAAAAGAACCCCAAATGAATCAATTCTATTGCCAACATTTCTCACCAAAGAGTTTGTCTTTAAAAATTTTTTTTTTTTAGGAAAAACGTATATTATATGATGCCTTATTTGTACTCCTTAAACAGCATCACTAGTCTAGATATACTACATAACTCAAAAGCAGCACAGTGGTAATTGGCACATAGAAAATACCCTACAAAGCAGCACAGTGGTAATTTGCACATACGAGATACCCCAATTTAAGACCTTTGTTGCGCCACCTGTTGTTGGCTTCCTCAGGGGGATTACAAATGTGACACTGGCTGTCTGCAACAAAGAAAAAGCTGCTGTTAATAATTTTTCTTTAGGCTGTAATGCAGTTGTTCATATCAAGCACACGATTTTACTTACTATGAAAGTGTAACACAAATTGATTTTGGCAATGTAGCCCTATAAAGCAACAAATTCAAAAAACATGCTTAGATAATTTAAAGTATATATACTAATAAGATTGTCTGTACTTTAAAAAACGTATTCAAAAAATATGTGTATGCCGCAATTACTTGAGAACTATATTAGATAAAAATTTTTGTTAACATTCAGCTGCCATGTTCAAAAACATGCTTTCTGGCCACTCTCACGCTGTTAGTGGAGGCGACTAAGAGAACATCCTATTATATACTATTGGACACGCATGGCTAGAGGACCAATTAGAATCTTATAATTCAGGAATCCAATAAAAATGATGCATTTAGTATCCAACTAAGGGGGTCATTTATCAAAGTGCTATATGGCGTTTTCACATGTGTTAAGCAACTTTAACGCATGCGAAAATGCCTTTAACGCATGCGAAAGCACCATAATGCATGGTGCGATGCAAATAAGAAAAATAGGACGAGTTTGTGGTGGGATATGTGGCCAAGTGGGCTGGGCTATAATTTTCAGAGAGAGAGAGACTAGCCATAATGCCCTCATCCTAGGTAGGTATTTATACCTCTATAGGAGGCCCACCTAGTAATGCGAGGTGAGGTTTAGGTATTAGTGTAGGGGTTAGGGGCCACTTTGACATTCAGAGTGAGATGTACGAACAGAACAGTGCTCTCTTGTGAAGATTTGATGACCTTCGGAGTGAGGAAACTCACCCAAAGATGAGATTTGTGCAATGTTCTCTCAACCTAGCTTGATGTTACCCAGGTAGAGAATCCATCAAGCTAGGCTGAGAGAACATTGCACAAATTCCTCCGAAGGTCATCAAATCTTCACAAGAGAGCACTGCTCTGTTCGTACGTCTCACTTTGAATGTCAAAGTGGCCCCTAACCCCCACCTAAACCTCACCTCGAGTAACTAGGGGGGCCTTCTATAGAGATATAAATACCTACCTAGGATGAGGGCATTATGGTTAGTCTCTCTCTCTCTCTCTCTCTCTCTCTCTTTTTCTCTTGGCCCTGACAGCTAGGCTGGCTCTCCAGGAGCTTAAAACTACTAAACATGGTCCCCCCAGTGGTTGTATGTAAGAAATACAATTCTGGCACTTGTCACAAAGTGCAAAAAAGTTATCACAATTTGAACCATGTTTGTGCTTCACATAGGTATTAGGGCAAATTGCAATAAACTGCCTATTACCATAAAGCATGCCCCTTTTCCTATTGCATGCGATATTTAGTGCATTTTAAAATATCCAGGCCTAAATTCTTAGTTCAAAAAAATTGAATGCTCAATGTATGTTCAGTGGTCAAAACCATAATGTTGGTTATTGAAGCCAGGAAAAGCAGAGTTGCTTACCTGTAACAGGTGTTCTCACAGGACAGCAGGATGTTAGTCCTCACATATGGGTGACATCATCAGGATGGAGCCCAATCACGGAACACTTTTGTCAAAGTTTCCAGAACTTTGACTGGCACCTACTGGGCATGCCAATTTGAAAAACAAATGTATTGTAACATTGGGGGTATATATAGTGGGGGGTATTAGCATTGTTTATGTACTAGTTGGGTTTTTTAGTGTGTGGTGGGATATGATGGTATGTATGGTGTGTATGTGAGTATGGTGTGGAGGATTTTAAATGGGGATATTGTGTATTGCACTTAGCACTTTCTGTTAAAATGTATAAGACATAGTTTGGAAATAAATATACATAAAATATATGGTTGGCTTTAAATTGAGCCTAGTTCCTCTGGGTTAATAATATGTAATGAGATTAACAGAGGATGCACTTTAGCATATAACCTACTGGGCATGCCCAGCATAGCACCAACCCTGCAGCCAGCAGGGGTCCCCCTTCAGTCTCATCTTATAGTAAAAGTACATGCGAAAAATAAAATAATAAATCGTAAGCGAACCCAACACCGTGGGGTGGCGGGCGGGTTTCATGAGGACTAACATTCTGCTGTCCTGTGAGAACACCTGTTACAGGTAAGCAACTCTGCTTTCTCACAGGACAAGCAGGATGGTAGTCCTCACATATGAGTGAGTACCCAGCTGAGGATGCCCGAGCAATGCACTAAATGTACCTAAAGACGTGCAACAGGCACAAGAACTGGGGAGGAATTTGGTAGAGGTCATCCTGAACCCTACCGGGTTGGCGGAAGGATGTTGGTAACTCAGTTCACAAATAAGTTGCGTAGCACAGACTGGCCGAAGATGGAATCTTGTCTGTCAGCCTTGTCTAAACAATAATGGGCTGCAAAGGAGTGGAGAGAGCTCCAGGTGGCAGCCTTACAGATGTCAGCAAGCGGCACCGAGTGTAGGTGCGCTACTGATGTTGCCATGGCCCTGACAGAGTGTGCTTTAACACGGTCTTGAAGCGGAATGCCTGCCTGTTGGTAACAAAAGGAAATACAGTCCACTAACCAGGAGGAGAGAGTCTGCCAACCCATAGATTTGCCCAATTTGATGGGATCAAAGGAAACAAACAATTGAGTGCCCTTCCTGAGGGCAGCTGTACAGTCTAGATAAAATGCTAGAGCACGTTTACAGTCAAGGATATGCAGAGCCCGTTCTCCTGGGTTTGAGTGGGGCCTGGGAAAGAAAGTGGGTAGTTTAATGGATTGATTGATATGAAACTCTGATACTACCTTAGGCAAAAATTTAGGGTGAGTGCAGAGTACTACCTGTCATGCAGACGTTTAGTGTAAGGCGGGTAGGTGACTAAGGCCTGTAACTCACTAACTCTGCGAGCCGATGTGACCGCTAAAAGAAAAATCACTTTTCAAGTGAGATAGCGGAGATCACAGGATTGGAGAGGCTCAAACGGCGGTTTCATGAGCCTTCCCAAAACCATGTTGAGGTCCCAAGAAGGGGCCAGAGGGCACAGTGGAGGTTTAAGGTGGAGCAAGCCCTTCAAAAAGTGTGTGATAAGGGGTTGTACTGAAATGGGTATATCCCCCACACCTTTATGGAAGGCAGTTACCACACTGACATGTACCCTGATAGAAGAAGTTTTGAGGCCTGACTGACAGGTGCCAGAGATAGTCCAGAAACTTTGGAGTGGGACAAGTGAAGGGCTCGATGGACATAGAAGTACACCATCCCATAAAATTGTTCCATTTATAACGATAAGACTGCCTTGTGGAAGGCTTTCGTGAAGCTACTAGGACACGGGAAACCGGCTCTGAAAGGTTAAGAGTTTGCATTATTAACCTTTCAACATCCAGGCAGTCAGAGAGAGGGCCTGGAGGTTGGAGTGGCGAAGGCAGCCATTGATCTGCGTGATCAGAAGCGGGTCCTTCCCTAGAGGAATGTGCCGGTGTACCGATAGGTCGTGGAGAATTGGAAACCAGACCTGGCGTGGCCAATGAGGGGCTATGAGAATCATTAGACCCCTGTCCCTTCGCAACTTCATGAGAGTCTTTGAAATGAGTGGAAGTGGAGGGTATGCATAAAGGAGACTGCTGGCTCATGAGAGGGAGAAAGCGTCTCTGGGCTGGAGGTGTTGGCTGCGAGTGAGGGAGCAGAAGTTCCCTACTTTGCGGTTGTGAATTGACGCAAAGTGGTCTATGTGAGGGTAACCCCAATGTTGGAATATTGAGTCCGCTACAGTGGGGTTGAGGGACCACTCATGTGGTTGAAAAGTGTGACTCCGCTTGTCTGCCAACACATTGTCCACTCCCAGCAAGTAGGTGGCTCTGAGGTACATCAAGTGGGAAAGGGTCTCCGCCCATATCTGTGCAGCTTCCTGACACAGGAGGTAGGAGCCTGTTCCCCCTTGCTTGTTGATGTACCACATGGCTACCTGGTTGTCGGTTTGAAACAGGATGACCTGGTTGGACAGGTGATCCTGAAAAGCCCTGAGAGCATATCTGATTGCACGAAGCTCCAGGAAATTTATCTGGTGTTTGGCTTCCTCTGGAGACCAGATGCCCTGAGTTTGCAGATGTGCAACATGTGCACCCCAGCCGAGGTTGGAGGCATCTGTTGTTAAGGTTATTTGAGGTTCTGGAATCTGAAATGGGAGGCCTTGTACCAGACTGGATTGGTTTTCCCACCAAGTTAGCGATAGACGGAGCTGTTTGGTGATGCGGATTGTGGAGGACATTGGCTGAGAAGACTGTCCACTGTGATCTTAGAGTCCACTGCATTACTCTCATGGCGAGGCGAGCCATGGGAATGACATGCACTGTGGAGGCCATATGACCCAATACTATCAGGAAATGATGTGCAGTTGAATGTTGTTGAGACTGTAGTCGAAAGGCCAGAGAAGCGAGAGTGAGAGCTCGATCCTGAGG
The DNA here is from genome assembly GCF_901001135.1 of Rhinatrema bivittatum. Taxonomy (NCBI): domain Eukaryota; kingdom Metazoa; phylum Chordata; class Amphibia; order Gymnophiona; family Rhinatrematidae; genus Rhinatrema; species Rhinatrema bivittatum. The sequence continues at coordinate 93,684,008 of NC_042623.1, forward strand.
TAGGAAAGATTTCACTCTTAAGAGTGTCCAAGTCGGCCCCTATGAACAACAGAGTTTGCGAAGGAACTAGTTTGGATTTTTGATAGTTTATGAGAAAACCCAGGGAGATCAGGGAATGCAAAGTGAGGCAAAGGGACATCAGTGTGCCTTGCCGAGAGGGAGCCCTGATCAACCAATTGTCCAGATAGGGGTAGAGGTGGACACTCTGACTCTTGAGGTAGGCCGCTACCACCACGAGGCACTTGGTGAAGATGTGTGGGGCAGATGCTAGGACGAAAGGTAACACTCGATGTTGGAAGTGTTTTGGGCCTACTAGGAATCACAGGAATCTGCGATGTGACGGAGTAATTGAAATGTGCATGTAGGTGTCCTGAAGGTCTAGAGAGCAGAGCCAGTCTCCCCTTTGAAGAAGGGGAAGTAGAGAACCCCAGGTCATTATCTTGAACTTTTCTCTTTGTAGGTATTTGTTTAGAGTGCGAAGATCCAATATTGGGTGCACCCCACCTGACTTTTTTGGTATCAGGAAATACCTGGAATAGAACCCTTGCCCCTGTTCTGAGAGGGGCACTGGTTCTATTGCTCGGGACTGGAGGAGGAGGGAGACCTGCTCCAAGAGTGGTGAATGGTCGGATGTTCCCCACATCAGCCCAGGCAGGGAATCTGGTGGGACAGACAGAAAGTTGAGGTGGTAACCTTTGGATACTATTGCAGGTACCCACTGATCTGTGGTGACTGCATGCCATTGGCTGGAAAAGTGGCACAACTGGCCGCCGACCAGAATGGTTGGAAGTGGAAGCTGGGTACTGCTCTCTAGAAGGTAGTCAAAAACCTGCCGCTGGACCTGGTTGAGTGGTTGGCTGCGACTTCTGCCCTCTAGGCTGCCTAGGTTGGCCTTTTTGGTAAGGCTTAGAAGTCCTGGATGCTGGGGGATAGTACCTCATCTGCCGGTAGAATTGTCTCTTAGAATCCCTCTTAAAAGATCTTTTGGATGAAGAAGAGGGATCAGAAGGCAGTAAGGAGAGCTGGCGCAGTCACTTGGTGGTCCTGGAGCTGCGCCACCGCTTCTTGAATCTTTGCACAGGGCAAATCAGCCAATCTGTCTTGTACCTCTGGTCTGAGGTCTGAAGATTTCAGCCAGGCCCATCTCCTTGCACTGATACTGGCTGCAGACACCCTGGAAGCGGTGTCAAAGATGTCATACACTGATCGTACTTCATGCTTGCCAGCATCTAAGCCCTTTTGTGCTAGGGCATGAAGTTAGTCTTGGAACTGTAGAGGTAAGGCTTCAGAAAAGTCTTGAATCTTCGTGAACAAGGCCCTATTATATTGGGTCATGTAGAGTTGGTAGGATGCAATGCGATAGATGGGCATTGATCCATGGAATACCCGTCTTCCAAATGCATCCAGGAACTTCTGATCTTTCCCTGGGGGAATGGATGAATGAGGTTTGGCGCGTCTGGCCCTCTTTTGGGCTGACTCTACAACCACCGAGTGATGATCCAACTGAGTTCTTTGGAAGCCAGGAGCTGACTGATCTAAGTAGATGGCATCTGCTTTTCGGTTAACAGGTGCCACCGAGCCAGGGTGCTCCCAGTTTCCCTTCAAAAGGTCCAAAAGGATGTCATGAATAGGGATGGACATGATTTCCTTTGGAGCATCGAGAAATTGTAGAAGCTCTAGCATCTGGTGTCTAGAATCCTCTTTTGTCTGACGCTGGAATGGGACTATTTCAGACATCTCCTTTACAAAATTAATAAAGGACAGGTCCTCTGGAGGAGAGCGCCTCCTTTCATCAGGAGGGGAGGGCTGTGAAGGTAGATCATCAGAATCCTGGGATGAATCGTCAGTCCAAAGATTATAAGGGTCACCACCAGCTCCCAAATGTTCTTCAGAAGGAAGTAACGGGGTTATTCCTGAAGGCCCTGGCCTGGGCATTGATGGTCCCGAAGGAGGAATCGAAGGCATCGATGGAGGCATCGAGGGCATCGATGGCGGCATCGCTGGCATCGGGGGAGGCACCAATAGAATCGGTGACATCGATGGATGTGTCAGTGGCGGCACTCCCGATGGTGGAATGAAGAGCAGTTCTTCTTCATCTTCCTCTGATGACAAGGGAATTGGTAAGGAAGGAGTCGGGTCCCTCAGTTCCCTCAGATCCACCGGTGGAAGGGCACCGATTAACTTGTCCATTCTAGCCAATAGCGATGCAAGCGCCATGGGCATCGGGTCAGTGACCGGAGGAGCAACCGGTACCGGTATCGATGGAAGTTGGAAGCCCTGGAGTGCTTTGCCGATGGCCTCTTGGATCATCCGATCCAATTCCTCATGGAAACCTGGGGCATGAATACCCGGTTCCGGAGTGGGAGGTAGCACTGGCGTAGCCGGAGGGTCCACCGGTGAAGGTGGATTCGCGGATCCTGGCACCTGTCCAGGTGGGGAACGCCTCGGTGATCCAGAGACAGAAGAGGATAAAGCCTTTTCTGTATGGAGCTTCTTTGTTGGAGGCTCAGATGACATCGATGTCGAGGGTTTACTGGTATCGATGGCCTGAGCTTTATGATGATAGTGTTGATGTTTTTCTCGATGTTCCCCCCGGTGTTTTTCCAGAGGAGGAACAGAAGGGGTCGACACCTGTGGAGTCATCGAGGCCGGTCGGCTAGCAGCAGATTCCCGGTGCTGGCGCGACGTAGATGGCACTGGTTCAGACGACATCGAAGTTATCGATGGGAGTTGAGGTTTTTGGCCGAAAGAGAAGACCCATCTTATTGGGCCGAGCCTTGCGACCTTTTGATGCCATTTGGGCACATTTGATACAAGAAAGGACATCGTGGCCGGACCCAAAAAACATCACATAGAGCATGTGAGGGTTAGTGATGGACATTGTTCGAGTGCAGATGGGACATGGACGGAAACCCGACGCCATGGCTTCGACAAAATTTAGTCACAGTGCGGTCGATGGCCGGTAGGCTGCAAGGGAAAACCTCGATGGGAATCGACCGCAAACAGGCAGAAAACTTACCGTTCGACTGCGGAGCAAAGAAATCGATAAGGGGACCCATGAGGTAACATTTTTTGAAATTTTTTAAACAATGTTCCGTGAGGAAAATTTCTGTCAGGAAGAGCTCCTTAACCCTCGTGGCTACTGCTGTGCGGAAAAAAGAAGACTGAAGGGGGACCTCTGCTGGCTGCAGGGTTGGTGCTATGCTGGGCATGCCCTGTAGGTGCTAGTCAAAGTTCTGGAAACTTTGACAAAAGTGTTCCGTGATTGGGCTCCATCCTGATGATGTCACCCATATGTGAGGACTACCATCCTGCTTGTCCTGTGAGAAAAATTATTATACTAATTTAATATTATGCCTCCCATTCAATTGACAGATTGAGACCATTGGGGACAATCAGGTTCCAAGAAAAGATGTAATTTTGTTCCTTTCTCCATAGCAATGTTGATATGTCTTCTCCTTGATCTTTACTGATATGATGTATCACAAAATATCGGATGTCATCGACCGTATGGTTATGACTGTGCCAGTGTCTTACAATTGGTGCTTCTAATTTAGCTGTTCAAACATAGCTCTTATGCAATATAATGTGCTATGTACAACAGGCCACAAGGGCAAACAATAGCATAGATGACTTGCTTAGTGTTACAGTCATATTTGTCCTGTAATAAAAAATGAGTCTGTTTACTGGGAATTAAAAAAATAATTAATTTTAAGGTAATTATTACACACCACACACGTCCCACATTTAAAATGGCCAATATTCATATTAAGTGATTGGAATGGAGAGCAAGAATAGGTATGGACCAATCAATGTCACCGATCATGTCTGTGTATATGTGAAAAGATGGACCCATGAGCAAGCTTGTCATGAGTAGTCAAAACATTCTAGTGACATCTAATAATGTATTGTACTGCAGTAATATGGAGTATTAGGTTAAAAAAACAAACAATACGATCTAAATAAGACCATTTTTCTGTAGTAAGTAGCAGGCTCCAAATAGAGCCCCTGGATATCCTCTAGCCTTAACTTTGGCTACCATATGTGTTGCTTGCTATTTATATTCAGATAAGATTAACATAACATTCTAAGTCACATGAACTGACCAGTTGGAATATTATCTCTAAAACATCAGGAGTGATAACTCCTATAATGCAGAAGGGTATCCCATCTGTAGGTTTTAAATATAGGGCCAGATTTTAAAAGCCCTGCACACGTAAATCCAGCTGGATTTACGTGCGCAGGGGGATTACACGCACTGGGCCTATTTTGCATAGGCCCGGCGACGCACACAAGCCCCGGGACGTGCGTATGTCCCGGAGCTTGAAAAAGGGGGTGGAGCGGGTGAGGTCCGAGGGCGTGGCCAGAGGCCTCCGTAGGGCCTCTAGGCTGGGGAATTTTGCGCTGGCACTTGGCCGGCGCACGCAACCTACACCTGCACAGAGGCAGGCGCAACTTCTTTAACAAAGGTGAGAGCGGGTTTTAGGTAGGGCTGGGGGGCGGGTTAGGTGGGGGGGATGGCGGAAAGAAACAAAGGTGAGGGCGGGTTTTAGGTAGGGCTGGGGGGCGGGTTAGGCGGGTTAGGTGGGGGGGGGTGGCGGAAAGAAAGTTCCCTCCAAGGCCGCTCTGATTTCAGAGAGGCCTTGGAGGGAAAGGGGAAAGCCATCAGGGCTCCCTTTGGGCTCGGCATGCGCAAGATGCACAAGTGTGCACCCCCTTGCGTGCGCCGACCCCGGATTTTATAACATGTGCGTAGTTGCGCACGCATGTTATAAAATTGGGCGTAGATTTGTGCGTGCCAGGTTGCGCGCACAAATCTACGCCTGTGCGTAACTCTTAAAATCCGGCCCATATTGTTTTGTACAAAAATCTTTTGGAATGATAAATACATAAACACAAAAAAAAAGGGATTTGATCTTGGTGACTGGTTAAAGTGAACTGAAGACTTCCATCAGCTGTATTAAGGCATTCCCCAAATTGGTCAAATCATTGTTTAGTACTTGTCAAATAAAAAATATGTCATCTATGAAGTGGATCCAACATTTTATCCTAATCCAATATTCTGATGGATAAATGTGTACTTCCTAAAATTTAACTACATAAAGGCATGCCACCGAGGGGGCTCTTTATTTGTTGATAGAATTGACCTTTAAATGTGAAAAAGTTTTTTGTTAGAACTATTCTGGCTAAATCCACTGGGGTAGATTTTCAGAGCCCTGCTCGCCTAAATCCGCCCAAAACCGGGCGGATTTAGGCGAGCAGGGCCCTGCGCGCCGGGAAGCCTATTTTACATAGGCCTCCCGGCGCGCGCAGAGCCCCGGGACTCGCGTAAGTCCCGGGGTTCTCGGAGGGGGGCGTGTCGGGGGCGTGTCGGGGGGCGGGCCCGGTCGTCGCGGCGTTCCGGGGGCGTGTCGGCAGCGTTTTGGGGGCGGGTACGGGGCGTGGCTACGGCCCGGGGGCGTGGCCGCGCCCTCCGTACCCGCCCCCAGGTCGCGGCCCGGCGCGCAGCAGGCCCGCTGGCGCGCGGGGATTTACGTCTCCCTCCGGGAGGCGTAAATCCCCCGACAAAGGTAAGGGGGGGGTGTAGACAGGGCCGGGCGGGTGGGTTAGGTAGGGGAAGGGAGGGGAAGGTGAGGGGAGGGCAAAGGAAAGTTCCCTCCAAGGCCGCTCCGATTTCGGAGCGGCCTTGGAGGGAACGGGGGGAGGTAGCGCGGCTCGGCGCGCGCAGGCTATACAAAATCGATTGCCTTGCGCGCGCCGATCCAGGATTTTAGTGGATACGCGCGGCTCCGCGCGTATCTACTAAAATCCAGCGTACTTTTGTTTGCGCCTGGAGCGCAAACAAAAGTAGGCTGTTCGCGCTCGTCTGAAAATCTACCCCACTATGAGCTGTTGATGTTGACAAGAAATATCTAAATCATTTAGAGGATTAGCTATTATTTCCAGAGCTGAAGACTGAGGTATATGAGTATAAAGGGCTGTGATACCTGCTATAAGCAAAATTGATGTGCTTCAAAAAAATCCAGTGTTTTGTAGAATCTGAATAAAGTGCACCGAGTCCCAAATTTATGACTGGATATTGGAAAGACAAGGTTGTAGATATTGATCAACATATATTGATAACAGTTCAAGCAGAGACCCAATGCCTGACACAATAGGGTGTCCCAGTGGAGATTAGAGGTTTTTATGAATCTTAGGCATCAAATAAAGGGTTGGTGTTACTAGATATGGTTTCCATAGGAAGTGATATTACTTAAGATTAATATTTTGTCTTTCATGCCTTGGTCTAATAATTGATGAATAGACCTATAGAGTATTGCTGTAGGATCTTGCTGTAATGGTAAATAGAAATTAGTATATGAAAATTGATTATACACTTCACAGTCATCATCAGACACATTAAGACTACTCCACCACCCTTATCCGCGGGGCATATTACTACTGAATTGTCTTGATGTTCTTCCCTGGATAAATTATAAGCCCATTGAGAAGTGTGACTATTAGCTTCCAAGATTGAAAGATCCCATAACACCAGTTTCTCAAAGGATGCAATTGCTAGATCAAGTGAACCAAGTGGGACCCAAGATGTTTTTCACACTAATGTTGGTTTTGAGTCAGATGGTTCATCTTGATCAAAGAAAACTGCTATCTTAAGATGGCAAATAACTTTGTGAATGTTAACCATGACCTTGAATGACCTTGAATGGTTAACAAAGGACTTAAATTTGGGTATCTCATATGTGCAAATTACCACTGTGCTACTTCGTAGGATATTTTCTATGTGCCAATTACCGCAGTGCTGCTTTTGAGTTTCGTAGCTTATCTAGAACAGTGATGCTGTTTAAGAGGTATAAATATAAGGCATCATATAATACATATTTTTCCTAAAAAAAAATTTCTATAGAAACACTGTTTGGTGAGAAATGTTGGCAATAGAACTGATTAATTAGGCCTTTTTTCTTTTTTTTGCCAGTATTAAAGCCCTTGTGGTCTGCCAGCATGTAGTGTAACAGACCCACAAGCTCGCTTGCTGGTTTTTCCGGTAAGTTATGAACTGGCTATTTTTCCCCATATTTTAAAATACATACATTGCTATTGTAATTATGAGGGTGGAATATCATAAATGTTTGACCTTTATTTTATGGAGGTTTTTGGTAGTAGTAGTTTTTTTTTAGTAGTTTTCACATATTACCACTACTTCAGTTAATAACATTATTGCTGCCATTTTTGACTATTTGGATATATATATATATATATATATATATATATATATATATATGACCAATTACACTCCATAGGAGTGGGAAAAAGAACTAATATGAGAGAATGTAGGCGCCTCACTTTGAGATCTCATGAACATGAAAGACATGGGAGAAAGATGCCAGGAAACTATTCAAAATCGTTCTTGACTCGGGATTTGCGACGTGCAGCTGCCGGACTGAGATGCATTTCTGTGCCTTACTCACTCTGGCTCCCCATTTCCATGTGGATATTTTTAAATGCATGAGCTGTTTAAAGCTTCAAGTTTAAGATGCTGTTTATAGCTTTTTGTTGCAATTCTTGTTTGAGTGCAGCTACTGTTTCTTGGATTACATGCATACATTAAGCACTCTCTGTGCTCTCTTGGGTCTGAAAGGACAATAAGCTAAGCAGAAGCTCTAACCGATTTAATAAGCCCTTTGGCATGTTAAATCCAGTTGCACATTTCGCTACCCCTGCTTTGGCATGAGTGGAGCCTTTTGAGATTTTTTTGGTGTCTGATACATTAGGGTTTCCCCCTGAAGAAGCCGTATTTGGTGAAACAAGGGCCTTGTTGGGGCATTTGACATCATACCCAGGAAAAATACCACTCTTATGTCATATTCTCTGGCTGATTTCTGAATAAATGCATTATTGCTTACATTTGTGACTGTATTAGGTTTTTTGTTGTTTATGATCTTCAGGCAGCATTTGTAACACATTACTGCTTTAAAATACAGAAAACACTTATGAGGTTTGTATATAGTGTTTTTGTTCATTACATTGCAACAACATGGTATTCAATATACATTGCAAACACCTGTCAATAGTTGGACTTTTGTAATGCTTACCCATACAATCTCAAGTTGACCACATTGTATCAATATTGTTCTGTTGATGAAAACTGGTATGTGAACAATTTCTTTGTCTACATAATATTGCAATACGGAGATATTTACATTTTATTGTCAAACCTATATATACACATAAGGACTTGTGTGTAGTGATTTGATGTAATATATCTAGGAGGGTTAAGGTGTTCTAGTATTTTATCTATTTTGAACAAATTTTAATAAAGATGTACTTTTTAAATTGTTACTACATTCACTCGTATTAGTGCTTTTTCCCCACTCCTGTGGAGTGTATTTGGGCCTGTTTGTTGAGCACCTTACATAATCATATATTACCTGATTACTTCATATATATATATATATATATATATATATATTATAAAGGGAGCAACAAAAAGGGTTCACTGCTGGGTTTTGCATTTGAATGGGACCAGGCTGCTCCTCACGCCACTGGTCCTGAACCTCCCAGGTAAGTGGAGGTTACTTCATGTTTTTCCTACTTTATTAACCCTCCAAAAAATTAACAACGGGTTTATAAAAAAAAAAAAAATATATATATATAGTATAATAATAATATATATATATATATATATATATATATATAGTATAATAATAGGAGGAGATAATTCAGAACTGCAGGATGCTTCATGCATTGGTGTCACTTCAGAGGGTAGCTAGCTGCAATATTTTTACAGTAGGTCCCATCAGTCAAACCCTTTGGCTGTGGCGCATTGTGCTTCAGCACAATGTGTGGCAGAATCATTAGCTGATCCAGGTCCAGTGGTGCCAGAGAACACAGGGCAGGAGTGCCTGGACCTGTTGGCCTACTTGCCATCTGTCACTACAGACCTGCAAGGTACCAGAAGCCAACGAGGATGAGTAGGGCTGCTGTGCATCCACCAGAGTCAACTGAGATGTGCTGTATAGCAAGGAAGAGCTAAGGAGGTTGTGGTTGAGCCCATTCCAAATTCTATCCTCTCCATACTCTGCCCTGGGTTCTGGGGACATGATGGAAGAGGATGAAAAAGGGGCAGGGCATAGGCGGAGCATAGGCATTCCAGGGAGGGGCCAAAGTTTACGCATGTAAGTGTATTTTAAAACCAGAGACTGCGGTGTGCGTCGACTTCTTATCCACATCACTTTACTGCTACTCCAGATGAGGAGAAGTCTGTAAATCTCTAGTTTTAGGGCTTACAGGACAGGGTGAAGGGTCTGGGTCAGCTGGGGAGCATGCAGGATGAAGAACCAGAGGGGTATGGTAGACCTCAATATTAATTGGGCCAATTTTAAAATCTGCCTACATATGCGTGTAAAAGCTGACAAAGTCCTATGGAAGACACACATGCTACAGGTGCTCGAGTAACTTCTTAAAATTAAGATCATACCTACGCGTGGCTGGTATATTTTAAAACATGCATGCATGATTTAAAATTCCAGCATACCTTTGCTCACGTGCTGACACATGGAGTTCGTTTTAAAATTAGCTTGATAAGAGTGCAGGCAAGGTGCCCTGATGACCAAGATGAACATAGAATCATCATTTCAGCTACTGCTTTGGCATCCAAAAAACTTCTCTTTACTGGACTTTCATTTTGAAGGGCATTTTATTACAAGTTTATGGCCATGGCCTGTTTCATATCATATTCAGTACCATTGTCCACTGGGCAATGGAGAAGGGGGTCCAACTCAATGTTCATTGTCCACTACTTGGACGCTTTCTTTTTCCATGGAGAAACGGGGTATGGTAGAATGTGACCATTTATTCTGGAGCTTTTGCAAATTATTGTGCCATTTTGGAATCCCATTAGCCTGTAACTAGTTACAAGGTCTCATCTCTTCCTTCACCTTCCAAGGGCATTGAGTTGGACTCTGTACACATGATCTCAAGGCTCCTGCCACACACGTTGGCAAAACTGTCCCATTTGATTTCTGCCACAATAAGAGGAAAGTCACTTTGAAATTCATGTGCTTCTTGATCTGTAGCTTTGCCTTTGCAGTGTGTAACAACCCCATGGGTTATTCTAGGTGAAGGCAGGCATTCCCAGGGATCATTACTGTCTGAGGGTCACCAAGGGACTGAAGGAAGATCTTGCCATTTGGCACACCTTCTTAGTGAACTTTAATGGTATGTCTGCATGCCATCATTCCAGGTCAGTAGCTGTGATTGTGAGCTGTACTCCAATGCCTCAGATGGTGTAGGCTTCAGGGTCAATTTTAAGGGTGCATGGCATATGGAACATTGGCCACAAGAATTGTTCACAAAAAGCAGTACATACAGTATTACCTTCCTTGAGATTTTTCCCTTCGTTATCAGTCTTACATGTATGGTCTTCCTTCCTTAAAGATAGACTGGTGGTTTTCTGGTGCAATAATGAGGCGCTTTTGCGGGTTATTTTTATTTAAAGCCCCTTGGTAGGGCCGGCAGAAGCCACTGTGCAAACTGCATTTGCCCAGGGCGGCGGCTCTGAGGGGGTGCCAGACTAGGCCATCCACAACCAAAATGGAATGGAGGCTTCAGGGCTGCCTCGTGCACTCCACCCTGCCGGCGGCCGAAGTAAAGAAAAGGCCGGCACACCACCCACGGCATAGGAGCAGATAAAGGAGGCTTGCCAGCTCAGATTTAGTTATTGGATTGGGTAGAGGTAACCCAAACCACTGCCCGATCCGATGCATCAACTTCTAGATTATAATAAACTGTACCAGGGAGTGGGAGGAGGAAGAGCTTGGGGTGGGATAAGAAGCTGGAATTGATTAGGTGAGAAGGTGGTGGAAGGGTATAGGGAGCCGGTAGGAAGAAAGTGGGGAAAGCATAGGAAGGGGTGAGAAGAGACGAGGACAGAACCTATAGAAGAAGGAAGAGGGGATGAAGGCGTAAAAAGCTGAGATAGCAAAATTGCTTACCTGTAATAGATGTTATCCCAGGTCAGCAGGATATAGTCCTCACATATGGGTGACGTCACTGAATGGAACCCTATCGCGGAAAACTTTCTGTCAAAGTTTCTAGAAACTTTTGACTGGCACACTGAGCCAACTGAGCATGCCCAGCATGCCATGATCGCTTGAGCCACAGGGGTCTTCCTTCAGTCTCGTTTGTAGCAATAAGCTTTAGCAAAAATAAAATAACAAAACGTCTCGGATCCAACTCCACGGGGTGGCAGTTGGGTTTCGTGAAGACTATATCCTGCTGACCTGGGATAACACCTATTACAGGTAAGCAATTTTGCTTTATCCTAGGACAAGCAGGATATAGTCCTCACATATGGGTGATTAGCAAGCTACAGGCTGACTCGTATGTAGTGTGGACCAACAGCACACAACTTGTGCAACAGGCACAACAACTGGAGAACTGTTGGCTAAAATTGAGGAAGCCTGAAATTACATTAAGTTGGATGTGGAAGGAGTTGGGGTTATACTGGAAACAAGTTCTTTAAGACAGATTGTCCGTAAGCTGAATCTTGTCATCCTTCTTTGTCCAAACAGTAATGTGCTGCAAAGGTGTGAAGAGAACTCCATGTTGCAGCTTTACAAATGTCAGCAATTGGTACTGAACGATAGTGCACTACCGAGGTTGACATTGCTCTGACTGAGTGCGCCTTTACTCGCCCCTGTAGGAAAGGCCTGCTTTTTTGTAATAAAACTCTATACAATCTGCTAGCTAGTTGGAGAGAGTTTGTTTGCCCACTGCCTTACCTGGTTTGTTTTTATCAAAAGAAACAAAGAGCTGGGTGAATTTCCTAAGGGCTGCAATGCAGTTTAGGGTAATAGGCAAGTGCATGTTTACAGTCTAAGGTGTGTAAGACCCTCTCCTCTTGGTGAGAGTGAAGTCTTGGGAAGAATGTGGGCAAGACAATGGACTAATTTAAGTGGAAATCCGTAACCACCTTAGGAAGGAATTTAGGGTGAGTATGAAGAACCACTCGGTCATGTAAAAATCTTGTGTATGGTGAGTATGTAACAAGTGCTTGTAACTCACTCACCCACCTAGCAGAGGTAATAGCTACTAGGAAGATAACTTTGCATGTAAGAAATTTAACATCACAGGAATCAATGGGTTCAAAAGGAGAACGTATGAGTCTTGTCAGTATTACATTAAGGTCCCATTCTGTGACTGGAGGCCGTAAAGGGGGTTTTAGTTCAACTAAACCTCTCAAAAACCTATGGATTAGGGGTTGCCCTGATATTGGGGCATCTCCTATTCCCTTGTGGTATGCTGAGATGGCACTCAAATGTACCCTAACTGAGGAAGTCTGGAGACCAGAGTCTGAAAGGTACCAGAGATAATCTAGTAAAGATGCTGTGGGGCAGGAAAAAGGGTCAATACTTTTTTGTGTGCACCACATGACGAATCTTTTCCACTTATAATGATAGGATTTTGTATAGAAGGCTTTCGTGAAGCTACAAGCACTTGAGAGACATTAGCTGAAAGATTGAGTGGTTGTAGGATCAAGCTTTCAACATCCAGGCTGTGAAGGATAGGGATTGAAGGTTGGGATGGCGCAACCTACCCTGATCCTGAGTTATGAGAGTGGGTGCTGAGACAAGGCGAATTGGTTCTCTGATTCAGAGGTCGAGAAGTATGGGAAACCAGACTTGTCGAGGCCAATACGGGGCTATGAGTATCATTGACCCTTTGTCCTGTTGTAGCTTCACTAGTGTTTTGGTTATTAGCGGTATCGGGGGATACATGTGTAGAAGACCTGAGTTCCAGGGGCGAGCTAAGTCGTCCTTGGCTAACTGGTTTCTCTGTGTAGGGAGCAGAATTTGTCCACTTTTTGATTCAGCTCAGATGCATAGAGGTCCATTGTTGGTTGACCCCAACATTGGAATATCTTGGTCTCTACTAAAGGATACAGGGACCACTCGTGGGGTTGGAACTGACGACTGAGGCGATCTGCAACTATGTTGTGTATGCCTGCTAGATAAGTGGCCCGGAGAAACATGGAATGTGTGAGGGCCCAATTCCAAATCTGCACGGCTTCTTGGCAGAGGAGATAAGATCCAGTGCCTCCTTGTTTGTTCAGGTACAACATGGCTACTGTGTTGTCTGTTTGTATGAGAACAGTCTTGTTGGAAAGGCAGTCCTTGAACGCAAAGAGAGCATAACGTATAGCTCAAAGCTCTAGGAAGTTTATTTGAAATGTTACTTCGAGTTTTGTCCAAGTACCTTGTCTACTTGAGCTCCCCAACCTAAGGTGGATGCATCTGTAGTTAAGGTCATTTGTGGAACTGATTGCTGAAACGGTAGGCCTATGAGTAAGTTGTTTGTGTTTGCCCACCAGAGGAGAAAGGAACATAACTGGTGGGTTATTTGAATCGGAGATGACAGTGGTTGTATGGCTTGCAGCCACTGTGATCTCAACGTCCATTGTGTTATTCTCATGGCTATTCTGGCCATAGGGGTGACATGAACAGTAGAAACCATGTTACCTAGCAGAATGAGGAACTGCTGAGCAGTTGCTGTTTGACTTGTGCGCAGAAAGCTTGCTAAAAAGGACAGAGTCTCTGCGCGGTCCTTTGGGAGGAAGGCTTTGGATATGGTTGTGTTCAATTCTGCTCCGAAGAATTGTAGAGTGCGAGACGGTAGAAGATGGGATTTTTTGTAATTGATTAGAAATCCCAATGAGTGAAGCAGATTGATTGTGTGTTTGAGGGAGTCGAGAGCTCCTTGCCTTGACTGACTCTTAATGAGCCAGTCATCGAGATACGGGAATACATGTATGCTTTCCTTGTGTAGATGGGCCGCTGCCACAGCTAGGCATTTTGTGAACACTCTTGGTACTGAGGCAAGTCCAAATGGCAGCACTCGGTACTGAAAATGTTTGTGACCCACTAGGAAATGCAAGAACTTGCGATGAGGGGGAAATATTGGAATGTGAGCGTAAGCGTCTTGAAGATCCAGAGAACAGAGCCAATCTCCTGTTTGAAGTAGGGGAAGCATGGTGCCTAAGGATACCATCCTGAACTTTTCCTTTTGTAGAAATTTGTTGAGTTTTCGAAGGTCTAAGATATGTCATAAATCTCCTGTATTCTTTGGACTGAGGAAATAGCGGGAGTAGAATCCTCTGCCCTGCTGAGGTCGGGAAACTGGTTCCATAGCCGTGGTGCTCAGGAGGGTGGACAATTCTGTTTGCAGAAGTGAGGAATGATTTTGTGGTATCCAAAACGAGCTTGGTGGAGTGTCATTTGGTACTTTGAGAAAGTCCAGATGGTAACATTGAGATATAATGGAGAGCACCCAATGATCGGAGGTGATCTGTGACCAATTGGGGTGAAAATATGAGATCTGTCCTCCTACAGGAAGTTTTGGGGTCAAGTTGGTGGAGAGGCTGCTGTCCTCTGGCAGGATTTCAAAATCCTTTTGTAGGGCCTGTATGAGGAGGAGGCTGAGTCCTAGGTGCCCTTGGTTGTCTAGTTTGGCCTCTCTGGGCTGGGCTGGTCTGGACGGCCTGCCACGGGTTGCTGGGGGATAGTATCTCTGTGGTCTATAATAGAGCTTTCTAGAGTCTTTCTTGGTTGGATGATGTGCAGAAAACTGTGATTCTGGCGGAACAGAAGAGAGTTGATGTAGAGTCTCCGAATGTTCTTTCAGCTGTGTGACAGCATCACGTACTTTCTCTCCGAAGAGATTGTCTCCTGCACAAGGAAGGTTTGCCAATGTTTTTTGAATTTCTGACCTAAGTTCTGAAACCTTCAGCCAGGCCCATCTACGAGTGCTGATTCCTGTTGCAGCCATTCTGGATGAGGTTTCAAAACTGTCATAGGCTGCACGGACCTCATGTTTCCCAGCTTCTAGGCCCTTATAAATTATATTATTGAAGGATTCTTGGAACTGTTGAGGAAGTGAATCAGACAGCTCTTGCATCTGCTTCCACAAATTGCGCTGATACTGAGCCATACACAACTGATATGATGCAATTCTGGAAACCAGCATGGACCCCTGAAACATTTTTCGCCCAAGGGTATCCAGAAACTTTTGATCCTTCCCAGGAGGCGTAGATGAGTGTGGTAGGATCCGCTTCAATTTCTTTTGGGCCGACTCCACCACCACAGACTGGTGTGGAAGCTGGGTTTTCTGAAAACCTGGAATATGTTGCACTAGGTAAGTGGTGTCAGTCCGCTTGTTTACTGATGGTATGGTGCAAGGGTGTTCCCATAGTCTGTGCTGGAGATCCACTAGTACTTCATGTACAGGGATTACCAGAACTTCTTTAGGAGAATGTATAAATTGTAAAACCTCTAGGGTTTTTTGTCTGGTGTCCTCTTCTGTTGCTAATTGAAAAGGAATGGTATCAGTCATCTCTCTTACAAAGTTGGAAAAAGAGAGGTCCTCTGGAGGGGATTTTCTCCTCTATTCCAGAGGGGAAGGATCCGATAAAATATCCTCTAATGAATTATCGGTGTCTCCCTCATCCCAGGTGTCCGAAGAATGTCAAGGAGGAGTGGAGTGAAGGTGGGATGGTGGCATCGAAGGCATCAATAGTTTCATCGGTGGCATCGATGGAAGTAATGGAGAAAAGGAAGGTCTTGGATGTGATATGCCCGATGGACCTGGTATTGGTTCAGGCATCGGTAAACTCTTCGAGACATCATTGTCGCTAGGACTGGGAAGTAGAGTCCTTGATTCTAGTGGTAAAGGTTGAATTGGAATGGCACCAAGAAGAGCATCTAGCTTGGCGAGTATAGGCACCAATAGTGTTAAATCAGGCATCGGCATTGGAGCGTGCATCGGTGCTGGTGATGGTATCGGCGCTGGTGATGGCATCGGCACTGGTGATGGAATCGGCACTTGTGATGGAGTCGGTGCTGGCAATGGCATCGATGGAATCTCCCATAAAGCTTCTTTAACCGCCTGGTGGATGAAACCATCCAGTTTCGCCCTTATAGCTGGTGAGGTCAGAGCAGCTAAAAGGGGTGGCAGTGAAGCGGAACCAGCACTTCCACAGATCCCTGTGGTGGCATGGAACCTGGCACTGATATCGGTCGGGATCGCCTGGGAGTGATAGGCATCGATGGTTCAGATGGCTCCTCTATCCGAGGTTTTTTCAGAGTCAGCTCAATAGGTATCGATTGCCCCGTGGACAGCGATTCCAGAGCTCTGCGATACTTGTGCCGATGTTTCTCCCGATGCGCGACACACTTTTTCTCGAGCACCGAGGTGAATTTTACAGATGACTGAGAAGAAGTCGGAGATGAACGGTCACCAGCTTCATTGGGACAACGTCGTGTCTTAAAAACTAACTTTTTCGCCGCTCTAGCTAGAGATGTGTGATGAGGTCGATGTCGATGGCAGCAACTGAAGATGGAAAAGATGCTCCATCTTCTCCAGACAAGCCTGTCTGCCTTTTGCTGACATCTCAGCACACTGCGGGCATGTCAAGAAATCATGTTTTTCGTCCAATCACAACACACATTCGATGTGTGGGTCCATAATGGACATGGTGCGAGGACAATTCGGGCACTTCTTAAACCCGGTAGCCATTTTGAAGGCCGGACAGCTGTCGACAGCCTTCTGACTAAAATATTTGAAATAACGGTATTGACCGGAAAAATATACTCACCGGAAGGTGGAAAAAGGGAGACCCCTATGGAGGGGATAACTTTGAAAAAACTTTTAACTTTTTCCGTTAGGAAAAATAGTGTATGGAAACTACCACACAGGGCTCCTTCACATCGAGGCTAATAGCAGCGTGGAAAAAAGAAGATTGAAGGGAGACCCCTGTGGCTCAAGGGATCATGGCATGCTGGGTATGCTCAGTTGGCTCAGTGTGCCAGTCAAAGGTTTCTAGAAACTTTGACAGAAAGTTTTCCACGATAGGGCTCCGTCCAGTGACGTCACCCATATGTGAGGACTATATCCTGCTTGTCCTGGGATAAAGTGACTCACTAAGGGGGGAGAAGAATCTCTAGAGGGACCGGGATGGGGGAAGAACTGAGGCAATGTGAGAAGAGAATATCTAGAGGGAGGGAGGGAAGGGGATGAAAAATGGGAGAAAGAGCAAGATAGTGAGGGAAAAGAGGAGGAAGAAGAGCTGAGGTAGTGAGGCTGTGGGTTATCTGGTAGACCCCATCACATCCAGTGGTAGCCCAAGCAGAGAAGAGGCTGCAGGCTACCTGCGGACCCCATTTCAACAGCAGCCAAAGTGGAGTAGAGGCCACCTAATCCCGATCCAATGGAGACCAAAGTGAAGAGGTAGGCCCAAGGCTGCTGGGGGAGCAGGTGGACAAAAAGAAGGTAAAGCCCTTGAGTTTGAGAGAACATTGTGTGTGTATGTTTGAGAATGAGCACGTAAATGTATATGTATATGTTGCATTCGTGCCTGTTCTCGCCCTTGCTCCACCCTCTCTACCTTAGTGGTGACTCCCTTCGGGTCTGACGGACAGATGCTGCCGCGGCTTCTCCTCGCCATTCTTCCTGGAATCCCCGGGCTGGCCTGACGCTGCAGATCCGCCATATTCCTGATGACGTAAGGGAGCACGCACGCGCTCCAGAGTTTGCACCAGCAAGGGTGCGAACCTCGGGGGCGTTCTCCTGTAGTGACATCATCCACTTCCACCTTAAAAGGTCTTTGCTTGCTACTACGAATCAAGTTAGCAAGGGGAATTCTTTCTCCGCTGCTCTGCCTCCACAACCTTACCTAGGGGTACCTGCTCCTCGGGGGCCCCGTTCTCTCTTCTTGATTTCAGATTGCTAAGACGGGATCCGATACTCACTCCACGAGGGCCTACGTCCCTGAATGCTCAGAAGACTCCTTACTACCTGGAAGCGATCGCAGACGTGAACACAGTGAGTTCTAAAGATAGGAAACGGTACTCGCTCCACGAGGGCCTATGTTCCTAATCTCCGAAGACTCCCTTCTGCCTAAGACGTTATCACAGGTACGGAGATCATGAGTCATTACTGTAGATTGCAGATAGGAACCGGTACTCGCTCCACGAGGGCCCATGTTCCTAAATCCCTTCTCAACTCTCTTCTATATCAGAAGCTATCATATCTTCTATATCAGAAGCTATTATATACCTTTATCTTGTGCATTACTATTATAGATTACAGATAGGAACCGGTACTCGCTCCACGAGGGCCTATGTTCCTAAAACCCTCCAGACTCTCTTCTATTCCATAAGCCATCTCATACATAGATATTGTGAGTTCTCATTCCAGACTGCATATAGGAACCAGTGCTCGCCTATGGCTCCTGTTCCTGAATATACTGAAGACTCTCTGATGCATAGAAGCCATTACAGATATCTACAATTGTGAGTGTATCATCTACTACTGGTTATGTATCCAACATACCCTGTCTACTCACTACCTATAGTCTCTCTCTACAGCTCAGCAACCCAGAGACCGCAATTCCAGTATCTGAGGGACTTCAGCCCTGCCAGGCACATCAGCTCACTACTACCACCTCTGGTGGTTCTACTTCCTGTCTAATAAAGAACTATCTGTGTTTGTCTCCACACTCCAGCCTAGCCGGTGGTCCCTCTCAGGATATCCTCCTGGGGGCGCTGTCATCTGCCATCGGCCCAGGGATTCACCAATTTACCTCAAGTGTTCATTCCTTACACTACTAGAGCGGTATTATACGACTGCCACTCTGTGGGAAGCCAACCCACCACAGATCATTAACTCCACCTACAGAGTATTATAATTGTTAGCTCTTCCCCTTGGCAGGGTGATCCATAACAGACTGCTAACTCCCTGGCGGACCTATAACAGATACTACTTCTAGCAGCAAGGATTGATAACAGATTGTTAACTCCTCCCTCTCCAGGAGGAGATCCATAACAGACTGCTAACTCCTCCCCCTACAGGAGGAGCATGACAACAGATTGCTAACTCCGAGCAGCAGATTTATAACAGATTGCCAACTCCTCCCCTCTGGAGGAGCAGATCTACAACAGTATGAGAAAGGGAGTGCATGTATGTGTGTGTGTAAGACAGAAGGAAAATGTGAGAATGGTAGTATGAACATGTGTGAGTAAGAAAGAGCATCTGTCTGTGTGTGTGAACGTATGTGTGAGAGGGAGCATGTGTATATGTGTGTATGTGTGTACATGGGAGAAAAGAACTGTGTGCATCTGAGAGAGAAAGCATGAGTGTGTATGTATATATGAGAAAGAGAGAGAGGAGAAAGTTTGTGTGACCTCTCTCTCCCACTAATCCACAACAATCTCAAGGTGAATGGAAACCAAAAGTTCCCAAGTATGAAGAGTAGGATATTTTATTTTTATCCTTATTAGTTTTAATTATTGTGTGTTATTTGATGTCTACTCTTTTGAAATATTTTACTGGTGTTGGGAAATTAAAAAAAAACTATTTATAGGAGTTTTTAATTATTGGATGTTTATTATTTAGCTGTCTTGAAATATTTATTTTCATTATTAATATGGTTTTACTATTATGATTGATGTTTTATATTTTTTGATATTATTGTTTTTATTGTTCTTATGACAAATGGTGATGTTTATGTTGTTGCACTGTATATAGAGTGTGCCTTGTTTCAGTTTCCAATTCAGGTTTTGCCTGCAAATTTTTATTTATACTTTATGGTCTCTTTTTATTCTGTGATGGACTTTTTATTTAGTGATGGACTGTCTGTGTTCTGCATGTGTGCCAAGGTGAGGTATTCTGCTAGCATGTAGCTTCTGTATAGGGATGTATAGCAGCCTGGCTTGTTCTGTTTTCCTAATAAGAGGTATATTGGTATTTTAGGAGCTGGTTTATAGTTGCAGTGTTACTTTTTCATAGGTAAGATTGTTATTGTTTGAGTGCTGGCAGTTAGTGCTGATTTGGTATGGAAGTACTCAAGACTTTCTGAGGGTCAAGCCCACATCCAAAATGCATTACAATAGGCCTAATACCATATGGATATTTTTGCAGGGTTTTCTGATTGGCACCACAACAATGTATGTAAATATGATACACAGGTTGTTGTAAGTGATATTTTTACCTCAGAAAGCTGTACTCAGAATGTTCTTTTTAGTATAATATCTATTATAAATTCATAATTTTTAATTGTGCATGTGGGTGGGCCTTTAAAGTAAACCAATGACAAGTAATACCTTGACTGGCCATGCATTCCAGAGGAGAGGGTAGGGAGGAATGTCAGATTTTAAAGTTTAGATTACTGGAGGGAGATGAACTGGGGCTGGGGGAGCAGCACAGTAATTGCACCTTGGTGTTGGAGCTCAAGCAATAATTAATGTCATAGCAGGTAAGAAACATGTTCCTGGCTTAAACAAAGAGATTACTGACTCTCTTTCTTGTTGAAGTGGTCACTAATCCAGCAGCTGGTGTCTTAAATAGGCACAGTGGGCTGCTGGTACTGCGTCACCTGTGGTTCTTTGAAATCAGATGGCAAGTGAACTGTTGCATTCTTTGCCCCAGCAACATGGAACTCCTACATCAGAGGCCAGAGCATAACTGTGGCATTCTTCAAGTCAATGGTTGCAGTGGCACTTACATTCCAGAAGAACTGGAAGTAGCTTATACTTTTCATGCTAAATAACAGGGTGTGTTTAGGAAAATGGTGTGCATGCAACTGACTGTACTGGCATTCTTTACCAAGGTCCAGAACAAGCCAGACATTTTACACACTTTCATTGTAAAACAGATTATGATGGGCTGGGCTTGTGAATCTGATCCTACTCCAGATCTCCGCAAGTCACTCACACAAATTGGTTGCTTTTGATATGGCATGCACTGCCATGTGTGACTTCTTCTATGTATGAGACAACATTGTTTTGCAACACCTTCTTATTGGCCTTCTTTGGTGCTCAATGCATCAATGAGTTCATGGTGGTATCCAGTAGACAATCAGAGGTCTGGTATGATGGCCACGGATGTCACCATCTGTAATGGTAGAATGATGGTGGTCATATGTCAGTTGGACATGGTTAGTGAGCTACGAGTTAGGTCATCATACTCTTGGCTGTTCCAGAACTCCTGACATGCCTGGTTCAAATTGTCCTTTAATACATGGCCAATAGATCCCTGGAGGGCACTCCATTTCTGGTACACCAGGATACTTCCCCATTAAGCTGATATCAATTCACAGCAAATTTCAGGTGTGCCCACAAGGTTGCAAGTCTCCAAGGTGCAGAATATGGCACTGTTCCTTCTGAATAAGAGCGGTATCATTTATTTATTTATTTATTTATTTATTTAATGCTTTTATATACCGAAGTTCGTATGGAACATCTCATCGGTTTACATAAAACGGATAGAGAGGATGAAATGGAAAAGGAAGGGAAGAAGTAAAGTTACATAATAACAAATAACTGTTGCAAATTAATAATCATGTGTCATTACGTTGGTCTACCCCGGGGGGCTATTTAGGTCATAGAAAATTGACAATCTTCTGTTTATATGTCATATATAAGACAAAGTGATGAATCACCCAATGTAGTTTTGTTATGAGAACCCTATATGTCTGATTTTTTCTGTAGGTGCTAGTCAGCGATGATGCCTGTGGATCATTGGACATTCCTTCATAGCTCATGCACAATGTTTGAGCCATTCATGGCAGTTTCATGCTCCAAAAGGTAGAGGGTCTTCTGGATTGAAAAAGAGGGAATTTGAGGGATCAGCTCCTCCCACTCTTGTGTACCCAGAGTTGGGTGGCTATTTCCCTGGATATGCATATCATTCACTTTGTCAGTAATGACCTGGGAAAAATGTGATGTGTACAGCACATTAATTCTATCAGGGATGATTTGGCTTCACTATCTCAGGAATAGCCCACCATATGCATTAGTTGGTCTGACCATTCTTCATCATCAGATGGCTGGAAGTAAAACATGGGGAAGGTGTTTGGGAAAGGTGAATAGACAAGTGAATAAAGTGTATGCCTCCAGGGTAGTATTCACCTTCTTCATGAATGGGCAGTGGTCCTTTGTCCTGACTTCTTTGGTCCTAATGGAGTACACCTGTCAAACATTGGCCAGGATCTATTCCTACAAGTCTTTAAAAAAGCTGCCACTGTATATGACACCCATGCCACAGCCTCTTAGTTTTCTTGGGGGGGCGGTTGAACCTGCCTGCTTCTTCCTCCGTGAGGTTGTGGGAGTGGAGCCTGCAGGGTGGCCTCCCTATGGTGGGGTGCTTAGTCCTAGTTCTGGAGGGTGGGGCTTAGGGGAGAGGCCATCATGCAGAAGCAACAAGGCACAACTAGGGTACCAGCCTTGGAACATAGTGTGGATTACCGAGGGGCGTAGCAGATGACCGGCTCATGCTTTGCTAAGAGGATGCAGGAAGGTTTGTGCCATTGACAACAGAGGGGAGGCAGGTAAGCTTGCTGTGTGGCAACCTGCCCATTGGACCACCCTCTGGGACATTTTACATAACAGGTATACCAGGGAGTAGGCTGAGCTTTGAAGAGTGGTGAGAGAAACTTGAAATGTGTCTGCACCTCTCATGGGAACATAGAATAGAAAATGTGAAGACTCAAGTACCCAAATTAGATTTTCTTCTCAAGTACTTAACAAAAGGCTGTGGCCATTGTTATTACCAATTATGGTTTATGTCTCTTTCACTGTGTTTGTGTCATGCTTTTGGACAAGAAAAGGGAAGTATTCTGTCTCTGTTGCACTTTTCCTATGCACAACTTAAACAGATAGCTTAATTCAATATTTACTTCACACAGAGGAAGCCACTTTTTCAACTCCATAATTTATTAACAAATAAGCAAAAACTTACCTTAAGTAAAGTGAAGATAAGAGTAACCAGAGCAGTCTGGGCCAAAGCAATAAAAACAGGAAAAAAAGAGGATTTTCTTTTGCAGGGCTAAGACAGATCAGCTGTTGAAGAACACAGACTGACCAGAGTTGACTGGACACACAAGGAAAACGCTCAGGCTTCCCTTCTTTTAAATCAGAGGTTAACCCTTTTGAGCTGCAGCACTGAATATTGCAGAAGCAGTGTACATACAGGATGACTACCAGATGGAAGAATAACAGTAAATAAAGAAAATGTATGCAGAATAAAACATGAAGGAACAAGAACACAGCATTAGCAGATATTAAAAAAACAGCTGTTGTGGAAGCAGAACACTCTGAAAGCAGGAGTACAAAGAGGAAAACACCTGTGGAGGAGATAGGACAGGTGGCAGGGCCAAAGTCACGCATGCTCCAGTTAATAGGCACTCCCCTGCACCAAATGTGCCAGCATCACATGTGCCCATGTACTCACTCCATCGGTTCTGGGATGAGGAGGAGAAAACTCAGGATAGCACATGATCCACCATGGTGCCAGAACCCACTGATGATGTTGGCCAATGTAGCCCTGCTATTGGTGGTTGTGGGACATGGTGACATCATGGGTGCACAATGGAGAATCTGCCAGCACGTGATTGGCTGCAAGTCAGCGCGATGATGAACAGGAGGGTGGTGAAGCCAGATAGAAAGTTAAATCTTGCTGGCTCCCGATCTTCCTGCCTGGGACCTGGACAAATTCCCTCCCATCCTGCCCTGTAGCATTAGAGAAAGCATTGTTAGCTATCAACTGTTAGTGATCACAGAACTATTTTGTTACTGCTATCATAGCATGATAGTTCTTGGGAGTGTAGGGGTCAGTTTAGGACTGGGGCTCTAGTGTGGAAGCAACAAGGCACAACTAGGGTAACAGCCTTGGCATACAGTGCAAATGACCAAGGGGCACAGCAGATTACCAGATCAATCTTGGGTAAAGAAAACCCTGGAAGGTCTGTGCCATTGACAGCAGAGGGGAGGTAGGTAGGTTTGCTGTGTGGCAGCCTGCCTAGTTGGTTCAGCCTCTGGGGCAATTGACATAACAGGCGCCATAAGGAAGTAGGCAGAGCCTTGAAAAGTAATGAGAGAAGCTGGCAATGTGTCTGAATGACAAATCTAGTAGGGATGTAGGATAGCTCATAGGAAAGCTCAAGCACCCAAATTAGATTCCCTTGTTAAGTATCTAATAAAAGATTGCAGCCATTGCTATGTCCAGTTATGTTTCACTGTGCTGGTGTCATGTGTTTGAGCAAGATAAGTGTGGTACGGCCAATGTCACATATGCCCCAGTTAATGGTTGCCTCCCCCCCCGCAAATGTGTGGGTGCCACTTGTAAGGGGGGGTGCATGTGCATTGCCAGGTACCTGGATACTCACCCCGTCAGTCTCAGAGTGAGGACGAGAAGGGGTCGACTCTAGGCGATGACGCTGGGTCACATAGTTTGTGGCCAGCATGTGCCGGTGCCTGATTATGATGATGATGGTGGTGGTGGTGGCTGACACAGCCCCGCCACTGGAGGTCATTGGATGCACCGATGTCATGGGCATGCAACGAATAATCTGCCGGCTTGCCACTGGCTGCAGGCTAGCGCAATGATGTCTAGTAAGGGGCAAAGTCCATGGGGGATTTAAATCTGGTTGGCTCATAATCCTCCTCATCTTTTTTGCACCTGCCTGGGTCTTGGAAAAATTCCCTCCCATGCTGTCCTGTAGCATTAGTAAAAACATTGTTCGCATAGTCACCTGTTGATAATCATAGAACTATATGTTTACCCCTGTCACATTGGGGTACATAAGCCTAGTTGCAGGGAATACAGGGGTCATTTTAGGGCAGGGGCCATGGTATAGAAGCAATAAGGCATGATTAGTATAGCAGCCTTGACAGGAACCACAGAATTTATAAAATAATAAAAATACTGCATATTTCTGCCCCAAAAGTACATGAATATGTTTCAGTAGTCATACATTTTTTAATGCAAGAGTCTACATAGTTTATACACCTATTCTATAAAGTATGCACATATATTTTACATGTTAAATAATTGTAACATGTGTATGTAATAACCCTCACTTTATGTGCAAAGGTCAGTATTTTATGAAGTTCACTGATGTATGCTCATATCTCACTTATGAAAATGCTTGTATGTGTACTTCCAATTTGCTGAGCCCTCTACCAAACTGTCCACCACCTGCTCCAGAGAATCCATCTAAAAACTACAGACTAAAGAGAAGTCAGATTTAATATACATGGCTTTATTAGCAGGTGTAAAAGTGCATTCTATTTATAAATTGTGTAAATGTATGCATACTTCAAAACCCTGTCCCAGAATACCCCCTTTTACACACATAGTTTTCTACATGGGAGTGACAGTATGCACAAACTCCCATCTTTCTGAAAATGTACTTAACATGCACAGAGGCTACTTACAATCATACATGAGTTTATGCACACAACACCAGCGTATGTCTTTGAAAATTACAGCCAAAATTCACAATGAAAACAAATACAGTAACTTGAGCAGCCTGGAATGAACCACTCCAGGCATAGTGGAGGGCGATGCCACTTTATCACAGTACACACATTCAAGAAAGTAACAGACAAGAGATTCATTGGGATAATAATAAGGCCACAGCTTTTATTAATACATTCTAACATTACCAACTATCTATGTACCCAAGCCACCCTAAAGCGCATTTGGAATGATGAAGAACCTAGCTGACTAATCCAATAAGCCATCACCACTTACAGAGTGATTGACCAGCCATCACAAGCAAGGTCAAGATCCTTGGATAAAGTAATGGCAAGACATCACTGGACAATCTGCCCATTTAAGCAAGGCTGCCAACATTCTGGGCCCCACACAACTATATGGAAACTACCAGTCTGCTGTCAAACTGGAGCTTAAAATGCCCAAACAGCAGACAGACTCTTTTGTTTTGTTTTGCAATTCAGTTTTGCCAGCCTATTTCTTCCTCACACTTAAATCCCTCCCCCTTTTGGCTCGAGTACCCACCCATCTCCTTGTTACAACAAATATACAGAATACATAACAATCAATTTATTATAGATACATTTATTTAACTAATACAGATATTACTCAACTATCAACCCTAGACAAGCATTCAACTATCCATAAGTACAATATGGTGGGTGGGTTAAATGTGGTACTTCAGCATGGGACACAGGAAAAAAGAGGATATTTAATTATGGAGTAGCCTCCGTCAAACCCTGTTGCAACTCTCCCCTCCTTCTTACCGCACAATTTCAAATGGCCTAATCTTGCTGCATGGATGGAGGAGAGTTTTCCTCCTTTCCTCTCCAACGATATGCATGAGATAGCTGCTAGGACCAACACTCCCTGTGGCCATCTAAGTTCCTAGATGCCCCTTTGTTGAATGGGACAGAGTTCCCAACAAACCATGTGATCCTCGGTGACCCAGAACTTGGGTGTGCCTGTATTGCAGCTAGGTGAGGTTGCACTGGTCGACCAAGTCTCCCTACTCCCCAAGCACAGCCATGGTAGGTGTGGCATTTTCCCTCCCTCCCACTGTCCGCAGGGCGTCCAGTTACTACTGGCATCTGCAGACCCACTTTGGCACTGGGTTTTATAAACACAACAAAACTAGTATGCATAAAAAAGTCTATGCCACCTTATCCCCATTAAGACTAACCAGCAATTAAAATGAATATAAATCCCATTGTAAGGAAGGATATGACAGTAAAAACAATTCTGTCTTTGCATGACATCTATAATTTAAATAATACGATTCTATCCAAATTGCTTTTGGCAAGGTATTTCACACTGTATCACCATACAAGTAAACACATGCATTCTTGAACCCACAATCTTATCTATTTTATCAATGAAACATTCAGGAGTTCGTCATTCACTGAATGTAAAACAGGTACATTTGGACTTATTCTTTCAATTAGATCCCTTCCCATTCACCATTTTAACTAAGCAAAGAATTTTAAAGTGGGCCCAAATAACCACTGGAAACCAGTGCAGGCTGTACATAATTGGCATTGTATGTTCTTCAATGCTATAATTACTATTAGCCATGCTACAGCATTTTGAAGGGCTTGTAATCTGCACATACTCCGGTGAGACAACCAGCAAACAAAGTGTTGCAATAATCTACATGTGATAATACCAATGCTTTCAACATATTTTTTTGATTCACTGAACAAAGATTACTGAAGAAAGATGGTCTTCCATTGTAAGAGTAGAGTCTAGCAGAACCTCAAGGGTCTTGGCCTTAAATTGTAAAGGAAGAATCATTCTATCCAATTTTTTCTGATGCTGTATCAACTGAGAATCTGCTTTAATAATTCACAGAACTTCAGATTTAGTAGGATTCAATTTTAACTTATTATATTTCATCCAGATGGAAATATTCTCCATACATTGATTGACTGTACAGAAAGAAGCATTTAAATTAGCCAATATAGGACAATATAATTGAGTGTCATCTGCATAACACTGAAATTTAAAACCAGAGATTCAAGTTATCTACATTGAAGGAAGGAGGCAAATTTTTAAAAAGTGTTAGGAAAAACACTGATCCTTGTGGAACCTCACATTCTAAAGCCTTTTCAGAAGACAGCTTTCCATTCCATAAAACCTACTGCATCCTGTGTTTAAAAAAAGATGCAAACAATGAAAAAGCTGTACTTTCGAGACTGAGATTCATTAGATTATCAAGCATAATATGATCCACACAGTTAAAGGCAGCCATAAGAAATAACAGGATCTAAACACAGGGAACACCCTTGCCTAAATTAATCCTCACGTTATCCACAAGGGCAAAGATGAATGATCTGGTGCTGTATCCATGTCTAAATCCTAACTGGCATAGATTTAAATACTTCGGGGGGTAATATTTCTCCCCTTTTCTTCCCCCCCAAGCAGTATTCCAAAATACAGTGTTTCTTCCGCCTAGCAAAGACTACAAAATACTGTGTTATTAGTTCCCCTCCTCCACCCTTAGCTTGTCCTTCCCTATCCCTCCCCCCCTTCTATCCCTTCACTGACATCAATGGCTGCCCACCTGTACATATAGAGGCAGATTTTATAAATTTGCGTGAGCGCGTACTTTTGTTTGTGCACCAGGCGCGAACAAAAGTACGCTGGATTTTATAAGATATGCGCGTAGCCGCGGGTATCTTATAAAATCCGGGATCGGCGCGCGCAAGGGGGTGCACATTTGTGCAACCTGTGCGCGCCGAGCCTGGCACGCGCTGCCTGTTCCCTCCGAGGCCACTCCGAAATCGGAGCGGCCTCGGAGGGAACTTTCTTTCCACCCCCGCACCTTCCCCTCCCTTCCCCTACCTAACCCACCCCCCCGGCCCTATCTAAACCCCCCCTACCTTTTGTTGGCAGATTTACGCCTGCTGAAAGCAGACGTAAATCTGCGCACGCCAGCGGGCTGCTGGCGTGCCATCACCCGACCCGGGGGCTGGTCCGGAGGCCTCGACCACGCCCCCGGGCCGGCGCCACGCCCCCGGTCACGCCCTTGACACGCCCCCTCCCCGCCCCTTTTACGAAGCCCCGGGACTTACGCGTGTCCCGGGGCTGTGTGCATGCTGGCGGCCTATGCAAAATAGGTGTACTGGCGCGCGAAGGCCCTGCGCGCGTAAATCCGGCCGGATTTACACACGCAGGGCATTTAAAATCCGGCCCATATTGTCTATTGTTAATTTATTTTTTTTTTCAAATATCCACCTGTTCATACATTGTTTATTGTTAATTTATATTTCAAATGTTCCTATAAAATCTCTCTTTCCCTATCCTTCCTACTGCTGTCCTCTCTCCTCCATTGCTGCTCCCCCTTCCCCTTCCCTGTTTATTGTATTTCACTCTCTTGTTAATTTGTTACAATGTAAACCGGCATGATGTTCCGACGTATGTCGGTATATAAAAATCAACAAATAAATAAATAAAAATAAATAAAATATTCAGTAAGCTGGTTAGTGGACAAGTTATCCGGCTAAAGTTAGATGGATAACTTGTCCCATATGTTCAGTGAGATAAATGTTCTAAAGCTTATGGGGATAAATTTAAAGATCTAAAGATGTATATTCTAGAGGAAAGGCAAGATAGGGGATCTATGATAGAGACATTTAAATATCTCCAAGGTTTTTCCATTCACAAAAAAGAGACTTTAGAACAAGGGGTCATGTGATGAGTTAGATTCAGGATTCATCTTAGGAAAAGTTTTGTAAAATTTGTAGACACAACTGTGGTGAGCTTGACTCATCCTAAAGGCAGGCCCCGAAGATCCTCACCGACAGATGGTGGAGCTACGCAGGAGCTTCACCTATACCAACCCTTTACTCCTTAGGTTGAGCCTTTGAGTTTGGGGAATTGGCAGATCTTAGGCGACAGTCTCTATGGAAGTGGTGTTTGCAAAGGTCCAGGGTCAGGCTAGGGTCATTGGCAGGTGACAAGCAAGAGTGTTCAATGTCCAGGCAAGGGTCAGATCCAGAATTCAGTCCGAGGGAAGGCTTGGGAGATAAGGAAAAGGGCTGATATGGCAGGGCAAACAGGAAGGCAAAGGGCTGGATAAGACAAGGCTGGACAAGTGGGAGAGGCAAGGCAAGGATGGGCTGGAGAGACGAGGCAAGAAGCAGGATCGGGAAACAGAAATCAGCAAAACACACTACACACCTGGTCTGAAAAGCCCTTAAATAGTGACAGCAGCATGACATCATCAAGGGGTGCCACAGAGGCTTACCCACCACAGGCCCTTTAAGAGGAGGAATGGTGTATGCATGTGTGTATGCACCTTCATATATGCGGGGCAGGAACAGTTTGTTGGCATGTGAGCCACGTTCAGGAGCACAGAGCATCTGTGCTGCAGGATGGTGCATAGGTGTTCTAAGCCATGCTGGATGACATTGGGGTAAGTACCATGGATCGCGGGGGGGGGGGGGGGGGGCGCTTCCTGCGAGCCACGTTCCTAATATGTTTCTTTTCAGAGAAGACAGTGGATTCTTGGAACAGCATCTCAGTGAAGGTGGTGGAGACAAAAACAGTATCTGAATTAAAGAAAGCATAGGATAAACATAGGCGGATCTCTGAGGGAATGATGGGAATTGTAAAGTTAAATTAGCTTGGCAGATGAACAGACTAGATAGGCCATATGGTCTTTTTCTATTGTCATGGTTCTATGTTTCTAATAGGCTTGCTTTATGTTATCCAGCCTTGTGTGGCTGGATAACTTTCTACTTAACCAGCCACACATATGGCTTTTGAATTTTGATCGCCTTGTTTTTGCCAAGTAAAAGCCCAACTTTCAAAACTGCCCATGGTTCACCATTTGCATGCATAAGTTAGGCCCAAGAAGATTTATGCCAATGTTTATAAACTGTGTGGTGGGAGCAGGATAGTTTATAAAATACCACATATTTCTGCCCCATAAATATATATGTATGTTAGTAATGTGGGAACATGTATACTTTCACTACCAATTTTATAACAATATGTGCACATATTTTAGACATTAAATAACTGAGAATTTAATGCAGAGGCAGGTATTTTATAAAGTATGCCTGTACTCTGCTTATGAAAATATATACTTGCGCACATATGTGGAATCACCAGTTTGACAATACCTCTCTCTCCTAGATCCTCCAGCACTTCACGCTGAAATACTACCAGTTAACCTAGATCTCACACCCAAAAACTATAGCTGAAAGACAAATGTAATTTCAACCGAGCAAGTTAATTACAGATATAAGAGTGTACAGACAAGCTTAGTATTGTATGCACACATAATGCTTACAAAATAGCAACTTATTCATCTACTTCTGAACCCCACTTCGGGATGCTCCTAAACTGCCTCTTTTTTTCCCTGTTCACATCTGTAACTCTTTGAAAATTACCTCCTAAAAAAGCAGCTGTATATGTACTGCTCTCTGAATAATTTTAGATAGATAGGTATGGTTTGAAAATGGGTAAACAGGCTGTATACACCCCAGAGTTCTGAAGGAACTAAAAAATGAAAATTTCAGACCTATTAGTAAAAATTTGCAACTTATCATTAAAATCATCCATTGTACCTGAAGACGGGAGGATAGCAAATGTAACCCCAATATTTAAAAAGGGCTCAAGGGGCGATCCGGGAAACTACAGACCGGTAAGCCTGACTTCAGTGCCAGGAAAAATAGTGGAAAGTGTTCTAAACATCAAAATCACAGAACATAGAAAGACATGGTTTAATGGAACAAAGTCAGCATGGCTTTACCCAGGGCAAGTCTTGCCTCACAAATCTGCTTCACTTTTTTGAAGGAGTTAATAAACATGTGGATAAGGGTGAACCGGTAGATATAGTATACTTGGATTTTCAGAAGGCGTTTGACAAAGTTCCTCATGAGAGGCTTCTAGGAAAAGTAAAAAGTCATGGGATAGGTGGCGATGTCCTTTCATGGATTGCAAACTGGCTAAAAGACAGGAAACAGAGAGTAGGATTAAATGGGCAATTTTCTCAGTGGAAGGGAGTGGACAGTGGAGTGCCTCAGGGATCTGTATTGGGACCCTTACTGTTCAATATATTTATAAATGATTTGGAAAGAAATACGACGAATGAGATAATCAAATTTGCAGATGACACAAAATTGTTCAGAGTAGTTAAATCACAAGCAGATTGTGATAAATTGTAGGAAGACCTTGTGAGACTGGAAAATTGGGCATCCAAATGGCAGATGAAATTTAA
The DNA here is from genome assembly GCF_901001135.1 of Rhinatrema bivittatum. Taxonomy (NCBI): domain Eukaryota; kingdom Metazoa; phylum Chordata; class Amphibia; order Gymnophiona; family Rhinatrematidae; genus Rhinatrema; species Rhinatrema bivittatum. The sequence goes on from NC_042623.1 coordinate 93,715,563, forward strand.
TGTGGATAAGTGCAAGGTGATGCATATAGGGAAAAATAACCCGTGCTATAATTACACAATGTTGGGTTCCATATTAGGTGCTACAACCCAAGAAAGAGATCTAGGTGTCATAGTGGATAACACACTGAAATCGTCGGTGCAGTGTGCTGCGGCAGTCAAAAAAGCAAACAGAATGTTGGGAATTATTAGAAAAGGAATGGTGAATAAAATGGAAATGTCATAATGCCTCTGTATCGCTCCATGGTGAGACCGCACCTTGAATACTGTGTACAATTCTGGTCGCCGCATCTCAAAAAAGATATAATTGCGATGGAGAAGGTACAGAGAAGGGCTACCAAAATGATAAGGGGAATGGAACAACTCCCCTATGAGGAAAGACTAAAGAGGTTAGGACTTTTCAGCTTGGAGAAGAGACGACTGAGGGGGGATATGATAGAGGTGTTTAAAATCATGAGAGGTCTAGAACGGGTAGATGTGAATCGGTTATTTACTCTTTCGGATAGTAGAAAGACTAGGGGGAACTCCATGAAGTTAGCATGGGGCACATTTAAAACTAATCGGAGAAAGTTCTTTTTTACTCAACGCACAATTAAACTCTGGAATTTGTTGCCAGCGAATGTGGTTAGTGCAGTTAGTATAGCTGTGTTTAAAAAAGGATTGGATATGTTCTTGGAGGAGAAGTCCATTACCTGCTATTAAGTTCACTTAGGGGAGGATTTTAAGAGCCCTGCTCGCGTAAATCCGCCTGGATTTACGCGAGCAGGGCCCTGCGCGCCGGTGCGCCTATTTTACATAGGCCTACCGGCGCGCGCAGAGCCCCAGGACTCGCGTAAGTCCCGGGGTTCTCCGAGGGGGGCGTGTCGGGGGGCAGTCCCGGTTGTCGCGGCGTTTTCGGGGCGTGTCGGCAGCGTTTTGGGGGCGGGTACGGGGGCGTGGCTACGGCCCGGGGCGGTCCAGGGGCTTGGCCGCGCCCTCCGTACCCGCCCCCAGGTCGCGGCCCGGCGTGCAAGAGGCCCGCTGGCGCGCGGGGATTTACGCCTCCCTCTGGGAGGCGTAAATCCCCCGACAAAGGTAAGGTGGGGGCTTAGACAGGGCCGGGTGGGTGGGTTAGGTAGGGGAAGGGAGGGGAAGGTGAGGGGAGGGCAAAAGGAAGTTCCCTCCGAGGCCGCTCCGATTTCGGAGCGGCCTCGGAGGGAACGGGGGTAGGCTGTGCGGCTCGGCGCGCGCCGGCTATACAAAATCGATAGCCTTGCGCGTGCCGATCCAGGTTTTTAGCAGATACGCGCGGCTCCGCGCGTATCTACTAAAATCTAGCGTACTTTTGTTTGCGCCTGGAGCGCAAACAAAAGTAGGCCTATTCGTGGAGTATGAAAATCCGCCCCTTAGAGAATAGCCACTGCCATTAGCAATGGTTACATGGAATAGACTTAGTTTTTGGGTACTTGCCAGGTTCTTATGGCCTGGATTGGCCACTGTTGGAAACAGGATGCTGGGCTTGATGGACCCTTGGTCTGACCCAGTATGGCATTTTCTTATGTTCTTATGTTCTTATCCACACTTTTTGCTTGTAAAAGTTATGTGGAGGATCAACGTGTGTACTTGGAAAAAGGAGGCAAGCTCTGAGGTGGGGTTAGGTCATGGGATGCAGCAACACATATACTTTTGCATTCTCAAAACTACGCATGTTATTTTAAGGGAAAAAGTACCTGCAGAAAAAGCAGGTGTAATTTTTAACAAATACTTTTTTCCTAGGCAATTTCCAAAGGGAAACAAAGAAATATGAAAGCAAAAAAAGATCACATAGTCTACCTTGTCTGTCGAATACAACTACTACTCATCTCTACAATCCCTATTTACTTATTTTAGATTTAGCTCACACCTTTTCTTTGCTAGCTCAAGGCAAGTAAATTAGATATTTCGCTGTCCTCGGATGCTAACAATTTAATAGGGAGATTTATCAACCTGTGAAAGGGCTATAACATGCATTAACAGCATATATCATGGTTGTTATGACCCTGCCGTGGACCCCATCCCGCGGACAGGCCCCTACCTTTTCTTCACGCAGCCAGCGTGCTGCGGCCTCCTCCCTGCAGCCCGGAATGATACTCCTCCTTCATTGCAGCCCTGACTGCCACCAAGCCACACTGCTCTTCTTCTTCGCGACTGTGGAAACCACCGGCTGCCTCTCTTCTCCTGCACGGCTGAAGCCGCGCCGCTGACGCTCCCTTCGGGGGAATTCCCTCGCCAGGATTCCCCCCTCCTCCGCGGCCGAGTGCTGCCGTCAGAGCCTCTCTTCATTGCAGGGAGCCACCTCTTTTTCGGGGCCAGACCCTGCCCCAGCGCAGCTCCTCTTCAGCAGCAGGAGCGGCCTCTGGCCTTCTCCTTCCTCCAGGACGCTGCTGCAGGCCTCAGCTCCGCCTGTCTTCCTCCAAGGCTCCCTCTAGGGGCTGGCCGCGTGGCTTTCTTCCTTTCTTAAAGGGCCAGAGAGAGGAAGCACTCCTGTGCCCTTCAGATGATGTCTTCAGGGCTCTTCCTGGTCCTGCCCTATATAAAGGTCCTGGTTCAGTTCTGCAGTGCCTTCAGATGGAGTTACACCCTCCATGGAGCTTCTCCTTCGTCCATGGAGTTCCACTGCTTCCATCGTGGTCCATCTTGCTGATCCTGTCCAGAAGACTTCATGTTCCATGCCTTCTTGTTCCTGACATCTTTGCCCGACGCTCCAGGTTTTATTCCTTATTGGATCGACTCGTGGTATGTTCCAGCCCTTGCCTTCCCTTCCAGTAAGCCTCGTCCATATCCAGATGTCCCAGACGTTCCTGCCACCCAGATGTCCAGATGTCCTCTAGTTCAAGTGATCCTGATGTCCAGGTGTCCAGACGTCCTTCGTCCTGATGCCCGTCGTCCTCTCCTCTATGAATCGCTGATCTCTACTCATCCTGTAGTTCTCTCTTCCTGGCTCCGTCTGTCCAGATGTCCAGAGACCCTGATGTCCAGATGTCTTCTGGTTCTAAGTTCCAGATGTCCTGAGCTTGAGGTATCCCCCCCGCGTACCCTCTTCTTTCCCTCCTTATCTCGATCCAGAAGAATCCGCTAGCAGTCCTTGTCGTCCCCTGGGCTTGTTCCCAGTCGGCCTCGAGGAGTATATCCAGCGTCCCCGGTGTCCGTCTTCTGGCGACTGGCATTCTCTCAAGTGCTGCCCGGACCCTCTTCTTCATCCTGTGCATGTCTCGCTCTCCGCGTGGTCCGTGACCAGCCTTCCAGGTTGTGTAGGGCGCGCAGCAGGACAGGGTGGTCCGTGACCAGTCCATGCTGGGCTGTGTAGGGCGCCTTGAGGGTCAGCACTCTTCCAAGTCCTCAAGAGTATCGTCTCATCCAAGCCTTCAAGAGTATCATCTTGTCCAAGTCTTCAAGTGTATCGTCTTGATCAACTCTCCGAGAGTCCTGTCTCGTCTCGTCCAGTTCAGGAGACCTCTTCTCGTCCAAGGGCCAGGAGTCCTCATTCCCCTATGTACTCTGACTCTGTTACTCTCTTGGGTCTGGTATCTCCTTCTCTGGTACCTTGCCTCATACTTTCCAGCCCTCTGCCTCTGTCTGTCCTCACTAGTATGTGTTGGTTCAACAGAGGGTTGACCCACTTCGTCTTCCTCCTGTGTTCTTGCTCCGCCCATGCCTGTACTTGCTCACCTCCCTCGGGGTGTGTCTTGGGGCTCCTCCCTGAGCCACCTCAGGGCCCAAGGGCTCACTCTCTCTCAGGAGCAAGCAATCACTCCTCTACGCCCTTCCCAGGGCTCGCTGGGCGCGTTTACAACAACGGTGATATTGTGTAATGTTTGGGCCAGAAATCCACCCCTTTTACAATGAGCTTCTTTATGTTATTTTATTTTTATGATTTGTATCTTTTGTACACCGTTTTGACTAAACCTTGTTTGGAAAAGCGGTATAGAAATATTTTTAAATAAATAAATGGGGCATTTTAGGCCATCTAGAAACTGATGCATCCATCCGGATAAATGCAATATGTATTTGTGCATTATTTTTACATGCACGTGCATATTTTAAGGTGCATTTATGCATATTTTGTAACCTTTCTATATCATATACGTGCAGGTTATAAAATACTGGAATAGATTTTCACACGTTCATATACGCACATATAGATGCATATGCATTCATGTTTCAAATTTATCCTCTTATTTTTGAAACTTTTTGTTGAATAAATAATCAAAATATATCCTTTTTGTTTGAGTTATTTATTCAGTAGGATTATTTTTTCTCTCTAATTCTGTTCTGAGTATAAATTTTGCTAAAATGCACCTATTTTTAAGCTTGTAGGTGCCCAGCAGTGTAAATCGTCTTATGGGCATGCAGCTGCCTGTATTTTATAGCACACACATATCCAGCTAAGGACCAGTTTCACCAGTTCATCCATCAGTTTGCCCAGTGTTTTGCTAGGTCCTCCCAATGCCCTTCCCTGCATGCCATTTAGTTACCCCCAGACCCCTCATAACCCCTCACAGATGCCTGTAACTGCTTTGTTTTTTTAAACTGACACCTCTTCTCTTGGTCCCACTCCAGAATGCTCAAGCCCCACACACACCGTGCCCCTTTTTTGGCCAATGCAAGACATTCACGCATTGGTACCTGTGCATGCATCTGCCTGCCTTATAAAACTGAGTGGATATGAGCAAGTGCCAGATGCGTGCCCATCTCCTAATTTTGATGCACATCCAACTTTTACAATTTACCTTTAAGGGTCTAAGGGTCTAAAAAATCTAAACACAATTTAAAAACATATAGACATAAAAGATGTATTTATAAAACATGAAATGTTATCATTTTGATAAACTATGAATGTAGCAATTTGAAATACAAGAGTAATTCAATAGAAGGTACATATGAGGGAGTGGGAATGTAAGCTAATGGTTAGAATAGTGTAATCCCCTCTAAAATATTCTGTGAAACAATTCTGAAGGTTAAAACAAACAAACAAAAAAAAAAAAACCACTGTCCCAAATATTTCTTTCAACTTCAAAATTTGAAAACATAAATATGAAAGAATTTAGGTAAGAACAAGTAAATTTAGGTAGAGAGATCTATATGAACATTTAACAAACCTGTATCTCTAACTGTTGTACCACTTGCATTTGCACCCGACATTGAGCAGTGCTTCTATCATCCAATGCATGTTCATTGTTAAGGTGCCTAGTTACAAAAGAAAAAAAAAACCAAGATATTACAATAAGAACTAAGGGAAGCATATTTCTCCATGCAGCTTTTATTAAAAATTGTGTATAAAGAGAGGTTTTCTGGAAATAGGTGGTCATCCTGAAATATTACCAATGAAATACAAAAATAAAGTAATAGCCACAAAACTTTTCTAACAAATTATCTAACTGCCATAAGAAACCCGATAACTGTATCTGCGAAAAATGATTTGAACATACATTAACAAATTATTACAATTACAATGAAATGCTGAATGGATTCAATAGCTTGCTTCAGTAACATATGCTGTTCATTCATATTCTATAATATGCAACAATTAGTACTGATAAAATATTTCAAAATGAGACAATTTTGGTAAATTATTTTATATTTAGATTTCAAGAAAATCAGCTTGTATTAATGTGAAAATGATTCAGGGTGAAATTTTCAATAGCCCATAGTGTCGCACTGTATCACAGTAGCTGTGAAACAGCCACACAGATGAACATGTATGCACGTATGCCATCTTGTGCCAATTTACACCACCATCTCATAATATACTTGTATAAATGCGCCCATGTTATAAAATAGGCTGTGTGTGTGTACATGTGTGCACCATTTTATATAGACATGCACATGTGCTAGCAAATGCCACCTCTACCGTGCAAGTGAGGGGATTTAGAAGACATGCGTGTTGATGCAATTACTAGTTTCCCCAGTTCATACCCAGTTCACTCAAGTAAAGGATTGGACTTCCTAACCCCCTAGTTAACCAGCCTACCTTTCACCCTGTTAGCCTCAACCCTTAAAACACCATTAACCTCTTTATTTTTGTTTGTTTGAAGACTTACATGCTATCCATAGTAGAAGTAAAGTTATGCGGTAACAGACCCCAGTTGCATGCTTGTGTGCGTAAGTACTTACTCATGTAAATACGCGCAAAGTTCATTGAGAAATCTAGAAATGCCCATGGACTGCCCAGACCACACCCACGCCTCACCCCTTTTTTGAAAAAAATGTATTGTGCACGTAACAGGAGATATGGGTGTACTCGTGCACTTTTTAAAATCCACATGGCACGTGCCAGCCTGACTTCTGCCCGTATCTCCTGGCTTCAGCACACATGGATCTTTTAAAATTCACCCTTATGTGTGCACTTTAGAACATATGGAACTTTTAGCTAATTTTGAAAAATTCCTACAAGGTATGCATGCACTAAGAGGTAGATTTTCAAAGGGTTATGTGCGTACCCCCCAAAAACCTACCCCTGCGTACGCAAGCCCCGGGATGCGCATATATCCCTGGGCTTCCAAAAATGGGTGGTACGGGAGTGGGGGCCGTGGGCGGTCCGGGGGCGTAGCCGAGTGCCCCGACACAATGGCCTGTGTCGGGGCCTGGCGTGCTGGCAGCGAGCTGGCGCATGCAAGGTACGCCTGCCAAAGGCGTAACTACGAAACAAGGTAGGGGGGGAGATTTAGGTAGGGCTGGGGGTGAGTTAGATAGGGGAAGGGAGGGAAAGGTGGGGGAGACCAAAACAAAAGTTCCCTCCAAGGCCGCTCCGATTTCGGAGCGGCCTTGGAGGGAACGGGGAAAGCCATCGGGTCTCCCCTAGGGCTCGGTGCGCGCAAGGTGCACAAGTGTGCACCCCCTTGCGTGCGCCGACCCTAGATTTTATAACATGCACACGGCAGCGCGCGCATGTTATAAAATCGGGTGAACATTTGTGCGCGCCAGGTAGCATGCTGAAATGTCCCAGCGTGTGCAAAATTTAAAATCGGCCTCTAAGTGACCATGCAAAATTGCACCCGGTATTTGTGCACATGGCAGGGTGCATAGTTTTCAAAATCAAGACAGCGACTGCTGTTTTCTTCCCCAGACCTAAACATGTTATAAAATCGGGCATAGATTTGTGCGTGCCGGGTTGTGCGCACAAATCTACGCTCACGCCTAAGTTTTAAAATCTGGCCCTCACCCTATCAAAATTGACTTTGCTATTTATTTATGTTCATACTTTCCTTTTGAAAATGAGTGCAAACTGTGAGCAAAAATACCAATAGACTTGCATTACTTTCCTCCCCTGAGTTAAACACAGCCAAAGGAATGTACAAAGAAATGTCCTTTTAAAAACACCAGAGCTGAAAAGAAGCAGGGCTGGTGAGAGAAGGAAAATAGACAGACAAGTAATGCACAATGATTTTATTTTGCTGTAAAGCAGGTGCAAAGCAAGCAGGTACAGAAGTACTGCAATGCTAGATTTCCAAGTTGAAACTCCTTAAGGAATTTCCCTTTGAAAATGTGCTTGTAGGAATGATGAAGGAATTTAAAAAATTGCCACCTATATGGTTGAGGAAAGGAAAGGTGAGACTATACTTCTGAATCCCTTCTGTCTGTTGCGTTCGTGCCTCTTCTCGCCCCTCGCTCCACCCTCTCTACCTTGGGAGCGACTCCCTTCAGCTCTGACAGACAGATGCAGCCGAGGCTTCTCCCTGCCTCTTGGTCCCGGTGTCCCCGGGCTGGCTTGACGCTACGGATCTGCCATGTTCCCGATGATGTAAGGGCGCGCGCGCTCCAGACTTTGTACCAGGAAGGGCACGAACCTCGGGGATGTCCCCCCGTAGTGACGACATCCATTTTCACTTTAAAAGGTCTTTGTTTGCTAACCTCTAACGAGTTAGCAAGGAACTCCAACAGGACTTGCTTTGGCAGTCCACGATACTTGCAACAACAATCCGAGTCAGCGAGGTGAATCCTTCTCCACTGCTCGGCCTTTTCAAACTTACCAGGAGTACCCGCTCCATGGGGGCTCCACTCTCTCTTCTGGATTTCAGATTGCCAAGACGGGATCCGGTACTCGCTCCTCGAGGGCCTACGTCCCTGAATACTCAGTAGACTCCTCATTGCCTGGAAGCGATTGCGGACGAGAACACAGTGAGTTCTATTGTACATAGGAATTGGTACTCGCTCCACAAGGGCCTATATTCCTATAGCTCTGAAAACCCCCTTCCGCCCAAGACGTTATCGCACATACGGAGATTGTGAGTGACATTGGCAAGATCGCAGATAGGAACTGGTACTCGCTCCACGAGGGCCCATGTTCCTAAAATCCTTTACAGACTCTCTTCTACTCTAGAAGCCATTTCATATACAGCTATTGTGAGTTCTTATTACAGACTGTTTATAGGAACCAGTGCTTGCCTACGGCTCCTGCTCCTGAATGTACTGAAGACTCTCTGTGGCATAGAGACCATTGCAGACATCTACTATTGTGAGTGTACCATCTTGTATCCAGTATACCCTGTCTACTCACTACTTCTGGTCTCTCTCTACAGCTCAGCAACCCAGAGATTATATTCCAGTATCAGAAGGACTTCAGCCCTGCCTGACACATCGACTCACTTCTGCCACCACTGGTGGTTCAGCTTCCAGCCTAATAAAGAACTATTTGTGTTTATTTCATATTCCAGCCTAGCCAGTGGTTCCTCTCAGGATCTCCTCCTGGGGATGCTGTCATCTGCCATCGGCCCAGGGATTCACCATTTCCTCCAAATGGTCATTCCTTACACTACTGTCACTCTGTGGGAGCCAACCACTACAGACCACTAACACCGCTTACGGAAGTATTATATATATAGCTAACTCTTCTTTCTATGGGACTTGCCAGCAGCCTATATATAACAGATTGCTACTCCGTAGCAGAGGCTTGATAGATTGCTAGCTCAGTTGCGAAGTATAATATATCTATTGCCAGCTCCTCTCCTCGGAGGAATATCATTGAACAGATTGCCAACTCCTTTTCCTTGGGGAGTTGATCCATATCAGATTGCTACCTCCTTCCCTTACAAGAGCATCCAACAGCAGTTCATTAACAGATTACTAACTCTGCCCTCCTGGCGGGATAAGCACTACAGATAGCTAACTCCTCCCCTCTGGAGGAGCAGATCATGACAGATTGCTAACTCCGCCCTCCTGGCGGACCACAGCAATAACACTGCCTGGAGTCATGGACCAGTTTGTTATTGAGGAAATAGTCCCGGAAGAATACTTTGCAAAGTCATAGAAGTATCTCCGAACCTGACTGAATTCAATCTGTTGCCGAGTCCCAGTTGCCCCCCCCCCCCCCTCCCTTTTCTATGACTGATACACAAAATGTTAGTTTCCCCACTGCACAACTGGTGTGCAGAAAGCACACTAGTTGTTACACAAGCAGATTCAGATCGAGGGGAAGGTACATTGAGACACATATCCTCATCTGAAGGAATGGCAGAAACCCCCAATGGCTTGGAAGAGGGCTTTCCCCACTTGACCAGGACCGAGTGTGCTGGTTATGTAGACTGGAAATTGGGAATTGAAGCAGAGGTACAGGTAGAGGAGCAGTTGAAGGCGCAATGATTTGCTCCAATTCTCCAGCTGTCCAGCAGACCCAGGCAGAAGACTGCAGCATCTTGGTAAAGTTAAAAGTAGTGACTTTAGACTCTCGTTGGACTATAACTGTACCTAATGAAGTCCATGTCAAAGTTCTACCTAATATCACTTGCTCCAGACTCTCCATCAAAAAACGGCAGACAGAAGAGAAGTCAGATTTAATTTCCATGACTTGATTAGTAGGTGAAAAGCATGCGTGCATGTTTGATGACATATATGCATACTCCATATATAAAATACATAAATATGTATGTTTTTCCAGCCCCCACCATGGAAATATTGAATTTGTATAAAAGATTTACAATTAAAGACTCAAATTCATGGTAACACGTTATAGGACCACACTTTTATTTATTTTTATTTATTTAATTCAAAAGTTTTTTATACCGGAGCACATATCGCAATAATTTACAGAATATATCAACATAATTAAAATATTTAAGTATATATCAGATACTATAAAAAAACAAGAAAGAAACTGAAAAATACATAATCAGCCATATGATATCATTTGCTCGGGGAAATTCATCCATCATCTTAGGGAAACTACGCCTTCAACTTTGAGTGACATAGTAGCCTAGTGGTTAGAGCAATAGGTTAGGAATAGGGAAACCAGAGTTGAAATCCCATTACCACTCCTTATGACATTGGGCAATTCACTTCACCCTCCATTACCTTGGTACAAATTTATAGAGTCGTTTACTAAGCCATGATATTTTATTGGGGGGGAGGGGGGGCGCATCCCTGCAGTATTTCACCCCTCTGCGACAAAATATCCTGACAGCTGTGCAATGCGATTTTTGTTCATGGGAGAAATATGTGACCAAAAATTGTGCTGCAAAACAGGGCCTATTCACAGGATGGCAGCCCACCACAGCAAGTGCCACTATCAAGTTACAGGGCCTCAGATTCTAAAAGCACTCTTCCCCAAGAGGGAGTCTATGGAGACCCTAGCTCCATGTCTACTACCGCACAGTTACAATCCACCCCTACTTCAAAAACTCTCACTTTGGTCTTAAAATCTACCTCATGCCCCATACAAAACCCCCTCCTTTCCAATAAAACCCCCACAGCAGCTCCTACCTCTCCTCCTCCTTACCCCTGGACAAAATATGACAAAATCCATGGGGTCTAGTGGTCCCCCCACCCCTTAGTAGAAAAAAAAAGACCCTGGAGGTCTGAGGGGGAGGGGGAGGAGGGACCCCCAAACCCTCCCTCCCACCTCACAGAAGACTTGTTAAGGAATAGTGGGATCTAGAGCACCCTCTATCTCTGGGCCCTGTCAAAACCTTTTCCAAAATGGCGTCCATCTGACTTTGCCCTATCACGTGAATTGTAGCTAAGTTTTTAGAAACTAACACAGCTTGGCTTATTTTAAGCAAGTCATGTTATTTGTATGAAATTAGGTATGAAGAATTAACTTTGCAAGCATTTACAAAAATTATGCATGCAAAGAAGCTCATTTAATAACACTTATTTAAGGGATAACATGCAATATTGCATGATAAACATATATCGTGTGATAACAGCATTTTTTTTACACATTGTGAGGGTAATTTTCAAAAAGATTTACATGCTTAAAACTGGATTTTACATGTAAAAATTCACTTTACACAAAAATTGCTACAATATATTCCATTGAATTTGCAATAGATTTACAAGTATATGTGCACTTTAAGCGTGTACTGTATTTTTCGCTCCATAAGACGCACTTTTTTCCCCAAAAGTGGGGGGGAAATGTCTGTGCGTCTTATGGAGTGAATATAAAAAAACAATAATTAACTACAACCCCTCACCCTCCTGACCCCCCCAAGTCTTGCCAAAAGTCCCTGCTTGTCCAGCGGGGGTCCCGGGAGCGCTCTCCTGCTCTTGGGCCGTCGGCTGCCAGTAATCAAAATGGCACCGGTGGCCCTTTGCCCTTACTATGTGACAGGGGCTACCGGTGACATTGGTGGGCCCCTGTCACATGGTAGGAGCAATGCTCCGGTGTAAAAAACCTTTTAAATTAAATAAATAAAAATAAATAAAAGTGTTACCATGAGTTTGAATCTTTAATTGTAAGTCTTTTATACAAATTCAATATTTCCAGGGTGGGGGCTAGAAATACATACATATTTATGTATTTTACATATGGAGTATGCATATATGTCATCAAACATGCACTCATGCTTTTCACCTACTAATCAAGTCACGGAAATTAAAGTTAGAATAGCCCTATGGAAAAACCAGACTTAGCTGGATAGGTTATGTGGCTAAATCTGAATATCTATGGAATGCCCTTACCCTGCCTGCCACTTAGCCATCTTTTTAGCTGGATAATTCGTTCAGCGGGGCTGGACATTCAGCTACCACTACTTAGCCGGATAAGTCCTAACTTATCCGGCTAAGTAGTGCTTTTGTCCTGATCCTGTCTTGGGACTGGGGTCTTGGATTTTATAAAGCAAAATGACCAACTTAAGAGCAGCAAACAGGCCTAGTTTTCTGGATATCCATAATGAATATGTCTGAGATAGACTGCACACACTGCCTCTATTATATGCAAATATATCTCATGCACTTTTATTGCTGATATTCTGAAAACCAGGCCTGATTGTGGCTCCAGAAGATAAAAGTTGGCCACCCCTATTATAAGGAACGGGGGGAAGAAGTGATGTGGTTCTTATTGTGGGTTCAAAGATCTTACTTGTGTGTGGAGAGCGCAAGGGTGGCACCACAGATCATATTTGTAGACTGAGACCCCAAAGCACACATACAAGGGAGTGGGGAGGATTGATAGATTTCCACATCAATGTAGTGTGGAATGGGTGGGAATGCCTGCAGGAGGAGGTCCCACTAACTCCCCCACCTTAACAGAGTATCTTGGCACTTGCTATCATGACAGTTTTCTAATAACATGCTTTGCATATAATACATTCTGGAAAATGAGCAGTTATTTTGTCTGCAGTTGAAAAAAAACCAATATTAACAATCAACTGCTAAAGACATGCAAAGAGTGCTTCTTGGACCATTGGAGGTTGTGAGGCTGGGGATCTTTTGGTTGTTATGGTATTTAATTCATTTGCTATCCACAAAATAATGAGGACCATATTCAGACACTGTTCCATTAGTAAAGTTAGTCAGATCAACTTGTCTGGCTAATTTTGCTGGGATATTCAGTAGTATAGCTGCCCCACTGAAAATACCCAGCTCTGTCAAAGTTAGCTGGGTCCTAAAATTATCCAACTACATTAGACAGATAACTCTGAAAACTGACATTTATCCGACTATGCTGGATAGCCAGTTCTGCCCTGAAACACTCCCGTCCCACCACAAGCTAACTGGATAACTTTTATTGGATAAACAAATATCCAGCGCTCTCGGGGCTGGTCAGAAATGCAAGATTTTTAAATTCTGTCTTTTATTTATTTTTTTATTGGCATTTATAGGCTGCTAATGCCTTGGCCTGAAGCGGCTTCTAGATCAACATACACAATGCAACATAAAACAATAAGATACCCTACTAAAATTATAACCTTACAATAAATACAATGTAAAATCTCTAAATTTAGTCAATCAAAATTAGGAAAAATCTTAAAAAGCTAAAGCAAAACTAGCAGCATTTCTAAAATGAAGGCAAAGTCTTCAAACTAAGGCCTGGTGGACTAAATATCACATGCGATAGGAAAAGGGGCATGCTTATAGGCTATTTATTGCAAAGTGCACTACCTTAGCGCTTTGCATAGGTATTAGCTCAAACTGCATTAACTTTTTGAGAGAGTGAGAGTGAGAGTGAGAGTGAGAGAGAGAGAGAGAGAGAGAGAAGTTATAAGGCCCTCATACTAGGTAGGTATTTATACCTCTATATGAGGCCCACCTAGTTACTCAAGGTGAGGTTTAAGTAGGAGTGTAGGGGTTAGGGGCCACTCTGACATTCAGAGTGAGACGTACGAACAGAACAGTGCTCTCTTCTGAAGATTTGCTGACTTTCAGAGTAAGGAAACTCAACTAAAGATGAGATTTATGCAATGTTCTCTCAACCTAGCTTGATGGACTCTCTACCTGGGTAACATCAAGCTAGGTTGAGAGAACATTGCACAAATCTCATCTTTGAGTGAGTTTCCTCACTCCGAAGGTCATCAAATCTTCACAAGAGAGCACTGTTCTGTTCATACGTCTCACTTTGAATGTCAAAGTGGCTCCTAACCCCTACATTCCTACCTAAACCTGACCTCAAGTAACTAGGTGGGCCTCATATAGAGGTATAAATACCTACCTAGTATCAGAGCCTTATAGCTAGTCTCTCTCTCTCTCTCTCACTCACTCACTCACTCACATGAGGGCCCTGATAGCTAGGCTGGCTCTCCAGCAGCTTAAAATACTAAAAACACTATTTGCAAAAACATCACAAAGTGCAATAAAGCCATATCACATGGCTTAATGAAAAAAGTGTAGTTAAAAGCTGTGTGATATGGCTTCGCAAATTATGAAGCCAGCCCACTTGGCCATAAATCCCACCCCAAATTCCTCCCTTTTTCCTAATTTGCATCGCACCATGCGTTATGGCATTTTTGCATGCGTTAAAGGTGTTTTCACATGCGTTAAAGGCGTTTTTCGCATGCAAAAATGCCATATAGCACTTTGATAAATGTCATAGGGCTTCCAAATCAGCACCATAAAGCATGTGTGGGGCTCTCAAAATCAGCACCATAAAGCATGTGTGGGGCTTTCAAAATGAAATCCCTGTGCATTGTCTACTAGTTCTACTCTTCTCCATCCTAGCTCCAACCTTGCCCCTTTGAGGCATGGGTAAAAGTACCTGTGATGTTTCTTTTACCCGCGGAGGAGTAAGGCAATTGTCGACCAACAATGTTTAACCATGTAACTATTTAGCAACTCAGGAAAAATCATTTGAAACTTTTCCTCCCTATCACATCATAAGAGTCAATTTCACAGAAGGGGGTTCTTGACCTGTGAGTAATGGGGATGTAATTCATTAAAGATATTTTCTTTTTTATATTCCACATAAATCAAATCCTCTGAATGTAGATTTTTTGGGAGTAGGAAACAAGTGTAAAGTCTACTAGAAAAAAAAAAGTAGAAGTATCTGGAATGTGCTGGCGTAGCCTTATGCATAGTGCTATGTTTTCATCTGTGCAATACATAGGTGAACCTCAAACACCAAGAAAGTGAAAGGGACAGATTTATATGCTTTATTTATGCATTGTTATGCAGAAGTTTGAGAAATACTTCAAAATGACAAATGATTTATTTCAGCTTTTATGTAGCATGACTTTTAAGGCCCTAGACAACTTTTATTTGTTTTATATAACAACAAAAGAACATAAGATATGACATACTGAGTCAGACCAAGGGTCTATCAAGTGTAGCACCTTGTATCCAAAAGTGGCCAGTCCAAGTCACAAGTACCTGGCAAGCATCCAAACATTAAATAGATCTCAAGCTACTATTGCTTATTAATTAATAGCAGTTTATCGATTTTTCCTCTAGAAACTTATCCAAACCTTTCTTAAAACCAGTTACCCTAACTGCTGTAATCACATCCTCTGGCAATGAATTCAAGAGCTTAACTATGTGCTGAGTGAAAAAGAATTTTCTTCGATTTGTTTTAAATGATCTACTTGCTAATTTTATGGAGTGCCATCTAGTTCTTCTATTATCTGAACGAGTAAATAACCGATTTACAATAACCTGTGCCTTTCATGAATTTGTACATAAGAACATAAGAACATAAGAAAATGCCATACTGGGTCAGACCAAGGGTCCATCAAGCCCAGCATCCTGTTTCCAACAGTGGCCAATCCAGGCCATAAGAACCTGGCAAGTACCCAAAAACTAAGTCTATTCCATGTAACCATTGCTAATGGCAGTGGCTATTCTCTAAGTGAACCTAATAGCAGGTAATGGACTTCTCCTCCAAGAACTTATCCAATCCTTTTTTAAACACAGCTATACTACCTGCACGAACCACATTCTCTGGCAACAAATTCCAGAGTTTAATTGTGCGTTGAGTAAAAAAGAACTTTCTCCGATTAGTTTTAAATGTGCCCCATGCTAACTTCATGGAGTGTCCCCTAGTCCTTCTACTATCTGAAAGAGTAAATAACCGATTCACATCTACCCGTTCTAGACCTCTCATGATTTTAAACACCTCTATCATATCCCCCCTCAGTCGTCTCTTCTCCAAGCTGAAAAGTCCTAATCTCTTTAGTCTTTCCTCATAGGGGAGTTGTTCCATTCCCCTTATCATTTTGGTAGCCCTTCTCTGTACCTTCTCCATCGCAATTATATCTTTTTTGAGATGCGGCGACCAGAATTGTACACAGTATTCAAGGTGCGGTCTCACCATGGAGCGATACAGAGGCATTATGACATTTTCCGTTTTATTCATCATTCCTTTTCTAATAATTCCCAACATTCTGTTTGCTTTTTTGACTGCCGCAGCACACTGAACCGACGATTTCAATGTGTTATCCACTATGACACCTAGATCTCTTTCTTGGGTTGTAGCACCTAATATGGAACCCAACATCGTGTAATTATAGCATGGGTTATTTTTCCCTATATGCATCACCTTGCACTTTTCCACATTAAATTTCATCTGCCATTTGGATGCCCAATTTTCCAGTCTCACAAGGTCTTCCTGCAATTTATCACAATCTGCTTGTGATTTAACTACTCTGCACAATTTTGTGTCATCTGCAAATTTGATTATCTCACTCGTCGTATTTCTTTCCAGATCATTTATAAATATATTGAACAGTAAGGGTCCCAATACAGATCCCTGAGGCACTCCACTGTCCACTCCCTTCCACTGAGAAAATTGCCCATTTAATCCTACTCTCTGTTTCCTGTCTTTTAGCCAGTTTGCAATCCACGAAAGGACATCGCCACCTATCCCATGACTTTTTACTTTTCCTAGAAGCCTCTCATGAGGAACTTTGTCAAACGCCTTCTGAAAATCCAAGTATACTATATCTACCGGTTCACCTTTATCCACATGTTTATTAACTCCTTCAAAAAAGTGAAGCAGATTTGTGAGGCAAGACTTGCCCTGGGTAAAGCCATGCTGACTTTGTTCCATTAAACCATGTCTTTCTATATGTTCTGTGATTTTGATGTTTAGAACACTTTCCACTATTTTTCCTGGCACTGAAGTCAGGCTAACCGGTCTGTAGTTTCCCGGATCGCCCCTGGAGCCCTTTTTAAATATTGGGGTTACATTTGCTATCCTCCAGTCTTCAGGTACAATGGATGATTTTAATGATAAGTTACAAATTTTTACTAATAGGTCTGAAATTTCATTTTTTAGTTCCTTCAGAACTCTGGGGTGTATACCATCCGGTCCAGGTGATTTACTACTCTTCAGTTTGTCAATCAGGCCTACCACATCTTCTAGGTTCACCGTGATTTGATTCAGTCCATCTGAATCATTACCCATGAAAACCTTCTCCATTACGGGTACCTCCCCAACATCCTCTTCAGTAAACACCGAAGCAAAGAAATCATTTAATCTTTCCGCGATGGCCTTATCTTCTCTAAGTGCCCCTTTAACCCCTCGATCATCTAAAGGTCCAACTGACTCCCTCACAGGCTTTCTGCTTCGGATATATTTAAAAAAGTTTTTACTGTGAGTTTTTGCCTCTACAGCCAACTTCTTTTCAAATTCTCTCTTAGCCTGTCTTATCAATGTCTTACATTTAACTTGCCAATGTTTATGCTTTATCCTATTTTCTTCTGTTGGATCCTTCTTCCAATTTTTGAATGAAGATCTTTTGGCTAAAATAGCTTCTTTCACCTCCCCTTTTAACCATGCCGGTAATCGTTTTGCCTTCTTTCCACCTTTCTTAATGTGTGGAATACATCTGGACTGTGCTTCTAGAATGGTATTTTTTAACAATGACCACGCCTCTTGGACATTTTTACTTTTGTAGCTGCTCCTTTCAGTTTTTTTCTAACAATTTTTCTCATTTTATCAAAGTTTCCCTTTTGAAAGTTTAGCACGAGAGCTTTGGATTTGCACACTGTTCCTTTTCCAGTCATTAAATCAAATCTGATCATATTATGATCACTATTGCCAAGCGGCCCCACCACCGTTACCTCTCTCACCAAGTCCTGTGCTCCACTGAGAATTAGATCTAAAATTGCTCCCTCTCTCGTCGGTTCCTGAACCATTTGCTCCATAAAGCTATCATTTATTCCATCCAGGAACGTTATCTCTCTAGCGTGACCCGATGATACATTTACCCAGTCTATATTGGGGTAATTGAAGTCTCCCATTATTACTGCACTACCAATTTGGTTGGCTTCCCTAATTTCTCTTAGCATTTCACTGTCCATCTCACCATCTTGACCAGGTGGACGGTAGTATACCCCTATCACTGTAGTCTTCCCTGATACACAAGGGATTTCTACCCATAAAGATTCAATTTTGTATTTAGTCTCATGCAGGATGTTTATCCTGTTGGACTCTATGCCATCCCGGACATAAAGCGCCACACCTCCTCCCGACTGCTCCTCTCTGTCATTGCGATATAATTTGTACCCCGGTATAGCACTGTCCCATTGGTTATCCTCTTTCCACCATGTCTCTGAGATGCCAATTAAGTCTATGTCATCATTTACTGCTATACATTCTAATTCTCCCATCTTACTTCTTAGACTTCTGGCATTAGCATACAAACATTTCAAAGTTTGTTTTTTGATTGTATTTTTATTCTGCTTTTTAATTGATAGGGATAAGTTAGAATTTTTTAGCTCAGGTGAGTTTTTAGTTACAGGCATTTGGACTACTTTTCTAATTATTGGAACCTCACTGTCGGGATGCCCTAATTCTAGTGCATCATTAGTATCCTTTAAAGATACATCTCTCCGAACCATGCGCTGCTGAGCGACTGTCGGCTTTCCCCTTTGTTCTAGTTTAAAAGCTGCTCTATCTCCTCTATCATATCCTCCCTCAGTTGTCTCTTCTCCAAACTGAACAGTACTAACTTCTTTAGCCTTTCCTCATATGGGAGCCATTCCATGATTCTTATCATTTTGGTTACCCTTCTCTGCACTCTCTCCAGTGCAACTATATCTTTTTGAGATGTGGAGACCAGAATTGCACACAATATTCAAGGTGTGGTCTCACCATGGAGCTACACAGAGGCATTATGACATCCACCATTTTATTTACCATTCCCTTCCTAATAATTCCTAACATTCTGTTGGCTTTTTTGACTGCCGTAGCACACTGAGCCAACGATTTCAATGTATTATCCACTATGATGCCTAGATCTCTTTCCTGGGTGGTAACTCAAAAAATACAACCTAAATTGTATAACAACAATAAGGGTTATTTTTCTCTATATGCATCACCTTGCACTTGTCCACATTAAATTTCATCTGCCATTTGGAAGCCAAATCTTCCAGTCTCACAAGGTTATCCTGCAATTTATCACATTCCTCTTGAGATTTAACTACTCTGCATAATTTTTTGTCATCTGCAAATTTGATCACCTCACTTGTCGTACCCCTTTTCCAGAGCATTTATATATATAAAGCACCGATCCAAGTACAGATCCCTGAGGCACTCCACTATTTACTTTTTTCCACTGTGAAAATAGACCATTTAATCCTACTCTGTTATATTTTATGTTCTTTTGTTGTTATATAACACAAATAAAAGTTGTCTAGGGCCTTAAATGTCATGCTACATAAAAGCTGAAATAAATCATTTGTCATTTTGAAGTATTTCTCAAACTTCTGCATAACAATGCATAAATAAAGCATATAAATCTGTCCCTTTCACTTTCTTGGTGTTTGAGGTTCACCTATGTATTACACAGATGAAAACACAGCACTATGCATAAGGCTATGCCAGCACATTCCATATACTTCTACTTTTTTTTTTCTGTTTCCTGTCTTTTAACCAGTTGTGAATCCACAAAAGGACATCACCTCCTATCCCATGGCATTTCCTGCTATTAATTAATCAATCAAGTTGACTTAAAAAATAGCCACTGCTATTACTAGCATCAGTAGCATGGGATAAACTTATTTTTTGGGTACTTGCCAGGTACTTATAGCCTGGATTAGCCACTGTTGGAAACAGGATGCTGGGCTTGATGGACCCATGGTCTGACCCAGTATGGCATGTTCTTATGTTCAGTTTTCTTAGAAGCCTCTCATGTGGGACTATGTTGAACACTTTCTGTATATCCAAATACACCACATCTACTGGTTTACCTTTGTCCGCATGTTTATTAACCTCTTCAAAAAAATGTAGGAGATTTGTGAGACAAGACTTCACGTGGGTAAATCCATGCTGGCTGTGTCCCATTAAACCATGTCTATGTAAATGTTTTGTGATTTTATTCTTTATAATAGTTTCTACAATTTTTCCTGGCACTGAAGTCAGGCTCAGCAGTCTATAGCCTTTTTAAAATATTGGGGTTACATTGGTCACCTTCCAGTCTCAGGTATATCGGATGATTTTAATGATAGGTTACTAATTAATTGAAATAGGTCTCAAATTTCACTTTTTTAGTTCTTTCAGAATCCAGGGGTGTATACCATCCAGTTCAAGTGATTTACTACTCTTCAGTCTCCCAATCTGGCCTACCACATTTTCTAGGTTCACAGTGATTTGGTTCAGTTCATCTGAATTGTCACCCTTGAAAACCATTTCCAGAATGGGTATTTCCCCAACATCCTCTTCAGTAAACAACGAAGCAAAGAATTTTAGTCTTTCCGCGATGGCTTTATCTTCCCTAAGTGCCCCTTTAAGCCCTCAATCATCTAATAGTCCAACCAACTCCCTTGCAGACTTTCTACTTCAGATATATTTAAATAAGTTCTTATTATGAATTTTTGCCTCTGTGGCCAACTTCTTTTCAAATTCTGTCTTAGCCTGTCTTATCAATGTCTTACATTTAACCTGCGAATGCTTATGCTTTATCCTATTTTCTTCTGATGAATCCTTCTTCCAATTTTTGAATCAAGCAGAGTTGTTTACCTGTAACAGGTGTTCTCCTAGGACAGCAGGATGTTAGTCCTCACAGATGGGTGACATCATCAGATGGAGCCCGGCACAGAAAACTTTTCTAGAAACTTTGACTGGCACACTGAGCATGCCCAGCATGCCACTATTCATGTGGCCTCTTCAGTCTTGTATCTTAGTGAAAAGATGAGCGAAAAATAAAACAACAAACTGTCAGCGAACCCAACTCCATGGGGTGGCAGGTGGGTTTCCTGAGGATTAACATTCTGCTGTCCTAGAAGAACACCTATTACAGGTAAGCAACTCTGCTTTCTCCTAGGACAAGCAGGATTGTAGTCCTCACAGATGGGTGAATACCAAGCTGCATGCTTCCCCTGGCAATAATAGGACCAACAGCACTAAACCACGTGCCAATGGGCACAACAACAGAAGTGCTATGGCATGCAATGGGAGGCAGCAAGAACCAGAAACTGGGCCCTAGGTAGGGAGAGTTGAGTTCTTATGCCTGGAACAGATTACAAAGGACAGACTGGACAAATGTACTGTCTTGTCAACCAAACAGTAATAGGCGGCGAACGTGTGCAGGGAGCTCCACGTCGTAGCTTTGCAGATCTCAGCAATGGGGACCACACGAAAGTGCACCACTGACGTTGCCATGGCTCTGAGTGCGCCTTAATGTGGCCTCTGAGTGGAAGGCCCGCTTTCTCATAGCAGAAGGATATACAGTCTGCCAAACAGTTAGGGTCTGCTTGCCCACCGCAACACCCAGTCTGTTTTTGCTAAAGGAGACAAAAAGTTTCATGGACTGCCTGTGGGCTGTAGTGTGCTCAAGATAAAAGGCAAGGGCACGCTTGCAGTCCATCTGTGCAGAGCCTATTCACCCTGGTGGGAATGGGGCCTCGGAAAGAAGGTGAGCAAAACGATGGACTGATTGAGATGGAAATCAGTCACCACCTTAGGACAGAATTTAGGGTGAGTGTGTAAAATCACCCTGTCATGAAAAACTTTGTATAGGGCGGATACGTCACTAATGCCTAAAGCTCACTGATCCTGTGAGCGGAGGTGACCACAACCAGGAATTTCCAGGTAAGGTGTTTAAGCTCACGGGAGTGCATAGGCTCAAAAGGAGACTGCAAGAACCACGCTAGCACCACATTGAGGTCCAAGGACACAACAGGAGGATGCAGAGGGGGTTTTAGTTGCAATAGGCCCCTCATGAAGCAGCCCACCAAGGGTTGCACAGAAATTGGTGCACCATTTATCCCCCGGTGATATGCGTTGATGGCACTCAGGTGGACTTGGATTGAGATCTGTAGCCCAGACTCCGAGAGGGACCACAAGTAGTCCGACAGTCGAGGAGAGGGACACGAGAAAGGACCTCCTCCACTTCAACCAGTAAGACTTCCTGATGGAAGGCTTTCGGGAAGCCACCAATACCTGCAACATGATATCAGAGAGTTTGAGGGTCAGCAACAGGAGGTTTGGGTGGCACAATGTGCCCTAATCCTGTGTGATCAAGTCGGAGGATGTGCCCAGACGTATGGACTCCTTTATCGATAGGTCTTGCAGGATCGGGAACCATACCTGCTGTGGCCAATATGGGGTGACAGGATCATGGTGCCCCTATCCTGCTGGAGTTTCACAAGTATCTTTCCCACCAGCGGGAGTGGAGGATACCTTCGCCCCAAAACCGGGCAAAGGCATCAGAGGTTGGTTCCCCATCATCCCTGTAGAGGGAGCAGAAGTGGGGCACTTTGTAATTCCATAGGGAGGCAAAGAGATCCATGTCCAGATTTCCCCACAGGAGGAAGAGCTTGTCCGCAACTGTCGGGTTGAGCGACCACTTGTGGGGATAGAAAGCCCAACTCAGGCGTTCCGCCACTACATTGTCTGTCCCTGCAAGGTAAACTGCTTGAAAGAGCATGCCCTTGGACAGGGCCCAGGCCCAAATCTGCACCACCTCCTGGCAAAGCAGGAAGGAGCCCGTACCTCCCTACTTATGTACCATATTACAACTTGGCTGTCGGTTTCGATCAAGACTACTTTGTGGGCCAAGTGATCCTGAAGCGCCGAGAGGGTGTACCAGATCGCTCACAGATCCAGGAAGTTTATTTGACAACATGCTTCCTGTTCTGACCACAAGCCCTGTGTGCGGAGATGGTCCACATGTGCTCCCCAGCCCAAGGTGGAGGCATCGGTGGTCAGTACCACTTGGGAAGATGGTGTTTGGAAGGGAAGACCTCTTTCCAAGTTGGGCAGCTTCTCCCACCAGGAAAGGGAGGCCTGCAGCGGTGAGGTTTCTTGCACCAGTGCTGAGAGGACCTGGGTGGCTTGGAGACACTGAGAGAGGAGTGTCCACTGCATGACGCACATGGCTAGTTGGGCAAGTAGGGTGATATGTACGGAGGTTGCCATGTGCCCCAGCAAGTAGAGTATCACCCTGGCAGAGACTTTCTGACTCTGGCGGACAGAGTGCACTAGTGACGCCAGGGCCTGGGCACAGTCCTGGGGAAGGAACGTTCTGGCAAGGGTCGTATCCAGCAGAGCTTCAATAAATGCCAGATGCTGGGACGGGCTGAGATGAGATTTGGGGAGACTGATTACGAACCCCAGTGACTGCAGCACCTTGGTTGTGAGGCAGAGGGAGTGTAGACCACCCTCCTGTGTGCTGCTCCTGTTGAGCCAGTCATCTAGGTAGGGGAACACGTGCACTCCACTGTGGTGCAGGTGCGCACCTACTACAGTCAGGTATTTCGTGAAGACCCTTGGGGCAGAGGCGAAGCCGAATGGTAGCACCGGGAAGCGGAGATACTTCCGGTGAGGTGGGAATATGGCTAAATGTGCGTAAGCATCCTTCAGATCGAGAGAGCAGAGCCAGTCTCCTTTGTGAAGGAGAGGGATTAGGGTGCCCAAGGAGACCATCTTGAAGCGTTCTTGGTGCAAGAACCTGTTTAAGGCTCTGAGATCGAGAATGGGCTGGAGGCCACCTGTTTTGTTTGCTTTCAGAAAATACCTTGAGTAGAAACCCCTGTTGAGAGTGGGGCACGGGTTTGACTGCACCGGCTTTCAACAGGGCTGTAAATTCAGACTCGAGGACTGCCCGATGTCCCAAAGGGTCCCACGTTAAAGTGGCAAGGAGTCCACTGGGGCTGTTTTGAAATTCAAGTGGTAACCATGTTTCACCATGGCCAGAACCCACCGATCGGTGGTGATGGATGCCCAATGGTCTGCGAACAGACACAGACAGCCTCTGACCGGTGGGCAATTATCTGCAGGCACCAGGAGTTGGCCTCCACTCACTCGCTGCAAGTCAAAAACTCACAGCTGCGCTGGGCTGTAGCGTGGGCTGGGGCCTGGGGTTATGCTGCTGGTGAGGTCAGCCCCTGGTTCTAGCTCTTGGTGCCCTGGTACGTGTAGCCGGAGGATAGTACCTTCTCTGGTGGTAGAAGGGCTTTCCCAGTCCTGGTCGTGGAGGCCTGTGCCCAGAAGACTGTGAGTCGGAGGCGCTGGCCAAATGCTGCTGCAAGGTTTTGTGGTGGTTCTTGAGCTGAGCTACTGTGTCCCCTGTCTAATTGGGTATTGCCATTAAGAGTAGCTTAACTGTGCTGCTTCAATAATACACAGAGGTCCAACTTTAATACAAACCAATTTAAGTTTATTTAATATTAAAAGACAATCTTATGAGACCTCTGGGAGATAGAGAGGGAGCTTTATATTTTTCCAAGCTCTGCCTGCCTATCTCGCAGTTTGTAAGTAAGGGCTGACTTTTTATAGATAAAACATACAATGATCCCTAATAGGACTGCATAGAGTATCAGGTACCACGTGTGTCCACATCAGAGACCTATGGCTAAGCCTCCCTGATCCCCCCTCCCACTTTAAGATCCAATTAGGCCTAGCAGAGACCCACATGTCTGATGATTAGTTTCAGTAGGCCACGTGTCTGATGATGGCTATCAATCATTCTAGTAGTTCTTAGCAGTTCTTTGTTATGTCACTCCTGTGCAAGTCATTTGATCAAATTCCTAATCTTATGGGAATATCCAGTTACACTGGGTCTCTTCAGTTGAGACAAGATTCTGTGAGAACATAGCGTGGTCCATATGTTCATTGTAACGTTATGACCTTTCATCATAACTGGCGAGGTCTGAATTCATTCCAGATGTCTCTCAGTAGCCATTCACGTTCAGGTCAGTCTGAGTTCCTTCATAATCAGAGTCTGTTTGAGTTAGGCTAAGGCAGCAAAAGGATTCTGGGTAAGTGTGCCAAAGGCCCGAGCCAAAATCTTCATGTTAGGCTTCCCATATATCACCCCGACCTTGTCACCGAATAAATTCTCTCCGGAACAGGGTAGGTCCACCAACCTCTCTGAACCTCCGAATGTAGGTCAGAGGCTCGAAGCCAGGCCATGCGATGGGCGCTACTGCCCACAGCCAACACTCTGGCTGACATCTCAAAGATATCGTAGGTTGTCCTCGCCTCATGCTTTCCAGCTTCCAGGCCCTTCTGTACCACTGCCTCTAGCGTCTCCTGTTGCTGTTGAGGTAGATTCTCTGCCAGCTCTTGAACCTGTTTCCATAGGTTCCTGTTGTACTGGGACATGTACAACAGGTAGGAGGCAATGATTATTGCTCACTGAAAAACTCTCCTACCCAGAGCATCCAGGGCCCTGTGTTCTCGGCTTTGGAGGGGTGGATGAATGGGTGTGGGATCTCTTAACCTTTTTAAGGTCAGACTCAACAACAACAGATTAGTGGGGGAGCTGCCACTTTTGGAAGCCCAGGGTGTGCTGGACAAGATGGAGGGCATCTGTCTTCCAGTTAACCGGAGGGCCAGATCCTAGATGCTCCCAGATTCTGTAGAGAAGTTCTAAAATAATCTCATGGATTGGGATAGCCACCAATTCCTTTGGTACATCCACAAACTGGAAGACATCCAGCATTTTCTGTTGGGTGTACTCCTCCATAACAAAGCCCGCAAAGGAGAGGTCTTCTGGGGAAAGCGACGTCTCTCCTCCGGTGGAGAAGGCTCAGAGGGCAAGTCGCCAGAGTTTTCAGAAGAGGTCTCTGAAGAACTGTCTGCCCGTGGTCATATGGTGCATCCTCCTCACTGATGCCCCTGGGGGGATGGTGAGGGAGACCAAAGCCCATTTCCCTCATAGTGGCATCAAAGGATGTCTGGCAACCTTGGTGCCAGAGGCACTGAGGGCACCGAGGGAACTAGCGGCCTTGGTACTCCCAATGGCCCGGGAACAGGCTCAGGGAGTGGAGGCACCTTCATGGGCCTCGGGCGCAATTGCGCTCCTTCCTCCTCCTCGGAGGAACTGAGGACTGGAATCGCTCTGGAGGGTGATCTCAGTAATCAATGAGGAACCGAGGGGGCTTGGCAATCGGCTGTGTTAGTAGGATGCCCAATAGGACATCGCGACACTCCAGCAGGGGTGCTAGCAGCGCAGGCACTGGTTCCGATGCTGGTTCCGGAGGGCAAGGAGTACCGCCTTTTTCACCCTGCAGTCCAATTCCTCCTGAAAATCCGATGAAGAAAGACAAAAGTTTTCCATGCCGGGCTCCATCTGATGATGTCACCTATCTGGGTGGGCTACCATCCTGCTTATCCTAGGAGAAAGATCTTTTGGCTAAAACAGCCTCTTTCACCTCACTTTTTAGTTATGCCAGCAATCATTTGACCTTCCTTTCACCTTTCTTAATGCATGGAATACATCTGGACTGCACTTCTAAAATGGTATTTTTTAACAATGTCCATGCCTGTTGCACAACTCTTAACTTTTGTAGTTTTTTAAAACTATTTTTCTCATTTTCTCTAAATTTTCTCTTTTGAAAGTTTAGTGCTAGAGCCGTGGATTTACTTACTGTTCCCCTTCCAGTCATTAATTCAAATTTGATCATATTATGATCACTATTGCCAAGTGGCCCCACCACCACTACCTTACTTACCAAATCCTGTGCGGCACTGAGAATTAGATCTAAAATGTCTCCCTCTTTCATCAGTCCCTGAACCAATTGCTCCATAAAACTGTCATTTATTTAATCCAGGAACTTTATCTCTCTTACACCCTACTCCATATATACCAACCGAATAAAAATCTTTGCTGAATGCACAAAAATCTACTTCAAGTGCCAACCGTCAGAGTGGCTAGACCTGATACGACACGCAGACGAGCCTTTTCAGTAGCTTGCCCCATTGTATGGAATTCGATACCAGATGATATTAGACAGATTACAAGGAATTTAAAAAGAAAATTAAAACTTTTCTTTTTGAATTGGCTTTCAACAATTTTCAAGTTCCATAAATACATACTATCACACTGTACGTGTAACCCACCCACCTACTGATATGAAACAGTCATTATTTATGTTGTCTTACTTTGTTTCCATTATATTATTTGATTGTTTCTATTTAGGTTTTTAATTGTCTTAATTTTGTTTCTTTTTTATTATTTGGATGTATTTTATTTTGATTTTAATTTGATTATTCATGTTTTTAATTATGTATGTTGAACCTATATATTATTTATGTATAGAAATCTTGTAAACCATTTTGATCTACTCTGTAAAACGGTATACAAACATTTTAAAATAAAATAAAATAAACAAATGTCCTCATGTTTCACTTAATGCATCAATAATGGGATTATTGAAATCTACCATTATTACTGCACTACCAATTTGGTTACCTTCCCTAATTTCTCTTAGCATTTCACTGTCTGTCTCATCATTTTGGCCAGGTAGGCGGTAGTATAACTCCTATAACTATACTCTTTCCCAACATACAAGGGATTTCTACTCAT
Organism: Rhinatrema bivittatum; assembly: GCF_901001135.1. NCBI lineage: Eukaryota > Metazoa > Chordata > Amphibia > Gymnophiona > Rhinatrematidae > Rhinatrema > Rhinatrema bivittatum. The sequence goes on from NC_042623.1 coordinate 93,742,979, forward strand.
AAAGATTTGAATGTGCATTTAGTCTCCTATTGGACTCTATGCCATTCCAGACAAAAAGCGCCACCCTGCTACCAACATGCCCCTCTGTATTACTGTGATTTAATTTGTATGCTGGTATAGCACTATCCCATTGGTTATCCTCTTTCCACCATGTCTCTGAGATGCCAGTTAAGTCTATGCCATCATTCACTTCTATACACTAACTCTCCCATCTTACTTCTTAGACGTCCAGCAGTAGCATACAAACATTTAAAAACGTGTTTTTTGTTTGTATTAACATTCTGCTTTTCAGTTGACAGGGATAAATTGGAATCTTATAGCTCAGGTGAGTCTTTAAATATAGGCACTTGGAAAATTTTTCTTATTATTAGATCATCTTTGTTGGGATGCCCTAAACTCTACTTCTTCATTAGTATCCTTTGAAGATACCTCCCTCTGAACCGTGCACTGCTAAGCGACTGTCAGCTTTCCCCTTGGTTCTAGTTTAAAAGCTGCTCTATCTCCTTTTCAAAGGTTACTGCCTGTAGCCTGGTTCCACTCTGGTGAAGGTGGAGCCCATCCCTTTGGAAAAGACTCCCCCTTCACCAAAAGGTTCCTTAGTTCCTTACAAAACTGAATACCTCTTCCTTGCACCATAATCTTATCCATGCATTGAGACTCCAGAGCTCAGCCTGTCTCTGGGGACCTGTACACGGAACAGGGTGCATTTCAGAGAATGCTACCCTGGAGGTTCTAGATTTCAGCTTTCTACCTAAGAGCCTAAATTTGGCTTCCAGAACCTCCTTCCCATATTTTCTTATGTCGTTGGTGCCTACATGTATCACGACAGCCGGCTCCTCCCCAGCACTGTCTAAAATCCTATCTAGGTAACACATGAGGTCCACCAGTTTTGCACTAAGTAGGCATGTTACTAGGCAATCCTCATACCCACCAGCCACCCAGCTGTCTACATTCCTAATAATCGAATCACCAAATATGACAGCTGACCTAACCCTTTCCTCTTGGACAGTAGCCATGGGAGACACATCCTCAGTGCGAGAGGATAATGCCCCACCTGGATAGCAGGTCCTTGCTACAGCATCATTTCCTGCTGCACCAGGTTGATGCTCTCCGATCAGGAGACCTTCCTCCTCCAAGGCAGCATCAGGGCTGCCAGACTGGAGTTGGGACTTGGCTACTATGTCCCTGAAGGTCTCATCTTTATAAATCTGTCTGCCTCAATTCTTCTAGGTCTGCTACTCTAGCCTCCAGAGATTGGACTCATTCTGTGAGAGACAGGAGTTCTTTGCACTGGGTGCACACATACAACTTGTCACCGGTGGGCAAAAAAGTCATACATGTGACACAATGCAAAAGACTGTGAGGCCCCCTTCTAGCTGCTGGACTGCTGCCTTCATCTTAAATTTGTTCAGTTCCTAGTTAAGTGTAGGTTGCTATGGGAGTAGGAATGCATACAATTATGGTCCTTTAAATATATTAGTGTATTCACTATCTATCTGGTAGTAATCTACAAGGGAATGATTAAACTCTTTTAAGGTGTTGGGAATTTCTGAATTTAAGTTAAAAGGCTGATTTATTTTATTTTTTTAGTGTGAAAATGCATATTACTGTTTTGTGTGTTTTATGATGGTTTGATATGTTGTTATAATAATAAAAGTATAAATTGATTTATGCTCATTTTCTACTAATTATTTCTCATTGCATGACAGAGCAATAAACACAGAAAACCCCCCAATCTGATTGGCACAAGCTTTCCCAAATAACTCAGTATTGAAGAGGTTAAGGTCAATTTTTTTGAAAAACAGATTAACTGTGGCTGTGTAACGGTGGGCCTCGCTAGCATGACAAAAAATACACTCATAGGGCCCACAGCACAAAGAAAAATAAATAGAATTGCTGAAAATCCTGACTAGGATTAAGAGATGAGTGAGCTTTTTTAAATAGAAGGAAGGAACCAAGAAAATACCCCTCAGAAGAAAATCTGATGGAGGAAAAGGAAATGCATCTACCTCCATCACAGATAGAAAATGACTGAAGGGGCTCTTTAGGAGGGTAGCAGCATGGAAACTGCCACACATGCTTAGTAAAGCCATCTTCAAATGGTCTGGTAAAATTCCAATCGAGTGATGCGGGCATCATGCATTCTTGTAAGTGGGTTATTCCATTTGCCTTCAAAGAAAACATTTTGAGGCTAATTATCAAGCCATTTACATGCATAAATCATGGGTTTATGCATGTAAGTAGCTGGTTATAAAATTGTCTGAAGTTTGTACACATAAAATGTATACAGATAAGTAGATTTCATGCATGCTTATATGAAATACATAAAAGAAGCATTCTAAGGAGCAGAATTGGCTTGGAATTTGGATTTATGTGCACATTTTTTTATTTTTCAAAGTATGCACATAAATTCACGTGCACAAGTTATGCCCTGAAAAGAACAGGATTAACTTTGTGTGGTGAGTTTGTACACATTATTTTGCATAAGTTCACTTTGAAAACTGATGTAACTTAGATATATATAGCTGCTGCATAAATTACCAGAAATGTTATACAATTACCTTCTTTAAGAATGATATAACTAGATATACTCCATAATGGTTGTTGTGTACTACATATATTAAAGCATCATGTCAATCACAAACATAACATGTAAACTTTGTAAATAATAACTGTATTATAATTATCATCTGGATTTGAATTATGCCTTTTTATCAAAATAACATTCTAAAGTACTTTGAAGATTAATTTTCTAAATTTTACAAGTGAAAAATGTGCATATATGCACTTAAGTAGCCTCTACACATGTATTGCATATTTTAAACATTTCAAACATATGTGCGTATATCCACTTTCATGCACATATAAAAGCAACGAGATGGGGCGCTCTGGAGAAGGGCCAACACTAACATGCAAAAGTTGCTATTTTAAAAGAAACTTACGCTTGTATGTTTTGCACACTCATGTAAGTTTCCCCCTTCTAATTATCTGGTGTAATAAAAACATTTTTATTGTGTAATAGTGGCCAGGTGGGAGGTCTGGGTGAACTGGTAGGTCTTGATGAGCTGCAGAAACACTGGGTGAACTGGTGGACTAATTGATAAAACTGTTAATTTCACTCATGCAGAAGCTGACTTAAGTAAGCCCTATTTTATTTTCACTCGTAAAACATATGGACATTTATTTTTAAAATAGATGGGTAAAGTACACGCGCTTAGGGGTCGATTTTAAGACCCGCATGTGCATGTCCATGTGCGCATGGTTTCCAGCACATGCACACGGACGACATGATTTTATAACATGCGCGCGCTAGCGTGAGCATTTTATAAAATCCGATGGCTGTGCACACATGTGCATTGGATTTGAAAATCCGCATGCGCATGTGTGGGCGGCCTGTGCCTCATGTGCATAGGGAGGGAATTTTACAAAGCAATGTGCGGCGATGCAAGTAGGGCTTCCCCATTTCCCTTCCAGTCTGCTCCAATTAAGGAGCAGACTGGGAGGGAACTTACCTATACCCCTATTTAACCTTCCTACCTTTTCCCCTTTCCTCTCCTCCGACCTGCTGGAGACTGGGAAAGATGGTCAATGTCTCTAGTGAATAGCAGGCCGGGAGGCAGATGTTCAGGCAGGACGAAGATGCTCTTCACCCTGGAAGCTGGTACTCCCCCAGGAGGAGCCCATAGGAGCCCAACCGCTGGGACTTAGGTGGCTTCACCCTTGGAAGCCGAAGCCCCCCGGGGAGGAGCCCGTAGGGGCCCGACCGCTGGGACTTAACCGGGTTGTGGATCAGGACAGGTAACTGGAACCAGACTAAAACAGTAGCAATAGTGTAACTGGGTTCGGGTTCTGGAACCAGGCAGGAACTGTAGCAAGACTCGGGCACTGGAACCAGGCAAGAACAGTAGCAGGTACTGTAGCAGGCAGGCAGAAACCAGCAGGTACTGTAGCAAGGAAGCAGGAACCAGCAGGTACTGTAGCGAGCAAGCAGGGACCAAGCAGGTACTGTAGCAAGCAAGCAGGGACCAGCAGGTACTGTAGCGAGCAGGCAGGAACCAGGCAGGTACTGTAGCAGGAACAGAGCGACGAAGCGAGGCGAGTCACTCTGAGGCGCAGCGCAATAGGAAACCGGGAGGCTAACCCGTTGCAAGGCAAAGACTGGATGGCCGCAGCCAGCTTATCAAGGCCGCGGTGTCTGACGTCAGAAGTTGGGCGGAGTCACCACTGGCGGGAAACGGCCTAGAAAAGCGCCCAAGTGGTGCGCACGCACGCCTAGGAGCCGGGCGTCCATGGGAGGGCTCGCAGTGGCGCAGCCCCAGTGGGGACGCCGCCAACCAGGCCGCAAACCAAGCCTCAGGAAGCGGGAGCAGGTCCGGGAACCCGGAGGTAAGGGTCGCGGCCAGAACCGCAACAAGATATACATGTATTTTATAAATGTGCATATAATCATATGTGTATTTTGTAAAATGCTTTAGTATATATGCTCATGGCCAAATACATGTGTATATGCCGCTTTGCGAAGTGATTTGAAAATTATCCTCTTGGCATGTAATATTTCAGTAACATACATGCAATCACTTTTGGAGTGTTGACCTAGCAGTACATTCCTGAACTTTGAACTGCTTGATACTTCCAATCTGTCAGAAAAAATACAAAAGGAAGGTGAGGAGAGATGAAACATTGTTATTATTGTTAGTACCTAATTGCCATTGGGCAAATCGAAGTACATTGAACAATAAGTAATTCCATACATTTCAACACTGTTCAGTAGTCTATCATCATCTCTAAAGAGCTACAAGTGACTATTTAAATTGTCAAGTTTAATATTAAGAAAAAGCTAAAAAGAAGTGTTATCCTTCTATTATGACAGCTACATTTCTAAAAACTGGCCCCAGCAATCCAGATCACTAGGAAAGTTTACTTTACAACATTTGGAACTACTGCAAAATACATGTTAAAGGCAGGCAGAAAGAATTATAGAGGAGTAATGCAAAGAAGAAATAAAACTGACTAATAATTTGAACACTGAACATGAATGGTCCCAGTATCCACAATTGTGTGAAGGTTCACAAAAGATGCCTAAGCATAGGCTGCCTGGCTAGGAGAAAGAGGAGTCTATTGGGAAGAACTAATTTTCTTTATAGCATTATTAGCACATACTGTATCTGAAAAATGAGCAAGTGCTTTTTAATTACTGAAAAGAGCCTGCAGATATATCAACTTTGATATTATGACTTCTAAAGAATGATAGAAAACCAGACTTTTCATGAACTGACTTATAAATAATTTGTTCTTCAATTTATCAGTGACTATTTAAATAGACACATACTGTTATGTTTGTGTTTCTAAAGTAAGGATTACTGTAGTATTATTTCATTTTAAAATCATTACTGTATTATTGATTGCGGATGCTAATTATTTTGTGCTATAACCTGGATAGCTGCGACCAACTCGTTGCAATTGGTGTTGGGGGGGGGGGGGGGGGGGGGGGGGGGATAATGCCATACACAGAAATACCACACACACAGAGCCAAAAAGGGCTTGGTAATAAATAGGCCACAGCTTTTATTAAAATAGAAACTGGTTAAAAGAAATATCTTAGGTACCTGAGCCATAACATATTGTGTTAACTAGCGGACGTCTATCATCGGGCAGGCAGTGCATCACCTCTGGACTCCAAGGCTCACCGCTGCCAAGCAAAGCCTATCCTCGCGAGAGGTGCTCACTCCTCGTGGGTGCTCCGGTCAGCCCGCCAATACCAAGCAAGGCGACAAGCCACATGAATGGGACATCCAGCCTACAGTCATACAGAGTTCATGCAGCCTTGACAGCAGATAGTCCCTAGCATTTAGGTACAGTGTATTGATGATACTAAACACTGCCCCCCTTAAACAACAAACCCCCCTTATCCAGCTTGGATACCCCTGCCAAAGGGCCCGGGTAGCCAACAGCTTCCCCGGGACCCTCTCCACACAGCTGGGGCCATCATTTGCTGTTGGAAAAGCGCAAAACGAATGGCTAGTCTCAACGCATTCAGAAATAAATCCTGAGTCATGTCAGACAGGTGTACATTGTCTTTACGGAATAGGTCTTCATATTCCACACAAACCTACTCATGTCTGATAAGATAGCCACCCCCCATGCTCCATGAAATTACCAATTAGCTTATGTACTTTGCCCATCCAACGCCCCCAAAACCGCTCATGCTGGAGCTGGCAATGAGGGATGACTTCTGACCATGACTTTCGTGCTGGGGGCATCAATGCCAAAATGAAGGCAATGTCATTCCTAGCTGCCGGCTGGGAATGAACCCCAGATCGTTGTCTCCTTTGTGTATTAAGAGTAGCTCAGGTGGGATTGATCTGATCAGCAATCATTGCAGGAGCAGGATGAGCTGGTTCCAGCATATGCCTCTACTGCACAACCATCGTCATTTGGCACCAGACCCAAATGCAGTCCCAAAGCGTTTCCTTTTGCATGGCGCTCTGCCCAGAACACAAAAGAATGCCCTGCAATCCACACCATCCTTCATTGCCTGGGAAGATCTGAAACAATACAGTAAAGATGTAGTTAATTATCCTAAGTACATGGTCTAGCTATCACAATCCCCAAGGAAGGGGGAGAGGTTGAGGGTGGAGGTGCAGCTTTTAGGTGTCTTACTAATGTGTTCTGTGATTCAGGACCCCATATGTCTGTCTAATGTAAGTCAAGTATGCCGGAGATTGCCACCTGCCTATGCGCAGAATTGCCACGCACGGAAAACTGGATGCGGCAGCACTGGATGCCACACATATCCTGAACAAGAACCGAATTGCTCTGCCTGCAAGCCGGCCACCTCTAGGGCTCCCTTAAGAATGGTGCTGAATTGGTACTTGCTCAGAGGCAGTGAATCTGCATGCACTAGGATTGTACTGCCCCTTTTTCCCTAATGGCATCAAAGCATGCAACTTTTACCACTGGACAAGTCAGCAGCCCCTCCACCATAGCCAGCGTGACCTCTGCACCTCGACCTGCCTGATCCATTTTAGACTTCCTAATCCAGATCATTAACCTCCTATCAGCCAGCAAGACCTCTGAGGCATGCAGGCCGGAGCTCTTGCACCTGCAGCTGGCCACCGCCACTAAGTCGCTTATTCTAGTGCTCTGAAGAAAGCCATGGTGAAGGTTGATAGCTATAGGGCTAGTTCATATTCACTTGCTACTATCTCTGATAGAGCATGCCATAGTGAGAACAAGTGATCATGCAAAATCTTTCTTCACTTATTCAGGAGCCATGGGCTTGGACTTGGCCCAATCCACCAATACTCTCTTCACAGCGAAATTCTTGATTAGGTTGGGCCAATTCAGCGCCCTTGTGAAGAAAGAGAAGCCTGTCAGGTTTGCCTGCACCAGATCCCTGGAAGCTCCATCTCATCGAGCCTGAACCACATAGTTCACTATCTGAAGTGATGACATGGGGCCTTGTTGCTGCTCTGGGGTGCCCAGGAACTGCATAATAGCATTGAAACCTCTCACGTAGGACTGCCATGTTGATGGAGTGTTGCGACCGTTGCTGCCCGACGTCTCCACTCTGCCCACCTTACCTCTTTTGCAACTCCCTCTTTGATTGATGGAAGTTTGGCTGCCGCGGCGTCATCTTGCCGTTCTCCGGCGTCCCCGGACCGGCTAGACGCTGCCTTCCACCATGTTCTCCTGAAGCCTAAAGGCGCGCGCGCGGCATGACCCCAACTCAAGTACCAGCTGTGGCGCGAACCTCAGGGCATCCCCCTGAGATGACATCATCCTCACCGGATATTTAAGGTCTTTGTTTTTGCTAGCTATTCGAGTTAGCAACGGTTTACCTAGCTTCCTCCATCAGGTATCGCTGCGGATGGGATTCGCTCTCCGCATACCTTGCTACTCTGCCTCCTCGGACTTTACCAGGGGTACCCGCTCCTCGGGGGCCTCGCTCTCTCTCTTGCTTTTCAGGTCACAGTCTGGAACCGGTACTCGCTCCTTGAGGGCCAACGTTCCCGGACCTGCTACCGAATACAACTTCTGCCAGGAAGTCACCGCTGCCTACAACACCAGTGAGTTACCATCTCTATCTCAGAGCTTTCCCTGGAACCAGGTACTCGCTCCTCGAGGGCCTACTTCATTCCAGCCCCTGGGCTGCTTCCAGAGACTATTGTGTGAGTGTTACCATCAAGGTTCTGTTCCTGAACTCTGCATACTCTGCCTACTCACTATATTCAGTTTCTCTACAGCTCAGCCATCCTAGGATCGCTGTTGCAGTGCCTGAGGGACTACAGCCCAGCCAGGCTCTTCAAGCTCACTACTGCCACCTCTGGTGGTTCACTATACAGTTTAATAAAAGATCTAGTGTGTGTCTGTCTCCCAACTCTGAGCCTGATTGGTGGCCCCTCTCGGGATCTTCCCCTGTGGGCATGGTCATCTGCCACCGGCCCAAGGATGCACCCACAATTATCACAAATAATAACATGGAGTGACGGATTACCGCAGCAACTTGAGTGCATCCTCGCTTCAATGGTCCAAAGGTGCTTTGGCATGGGTGATCCCAACTCCTTGGCCTCTGGCGCCAACCTCCAGAATGCTTCCCACTTATAACAAGAGACAATCAGCAATTTCATTGCACAGACCGGGAATGTGCAGTGCTTGTGCCACTACATTTAGCTCAAATACCTTAGGACCATTTCTCTAAGCAATTCGGCTATCAGGGGACATTTTGCAGATTGTTGGTTGATGGTCTGACCCCAGCCAGGTTGTCACACCAAAACACCACCTTTCTATTTCCAAGAGCTTGCCCCAAATGTGCAAAGCCACTACAATGGGAAAAATTTCCAGAAAAGTGATATTGGATGTGACACCTGACTGGGTCCACTCCATTGGCCACGTCTCCTCACATCATGCCCCTTGGCAATATAAACCATACCCAACACCACCAGAGGCATCTGAAAACAGTTGAAGGTCAGTACTGGATATCAGTGGAGGGAGCCATACAACTGTCCCATTAAAATAGGTAAAGAACCGCTTCCAAATTCTCAAATCCTCACTCATTGAGTGTGTAACACTCAACCTATGGTGTCTTTTCCTGACTGCTGTGGATGACAATATCAGCCTGCGCAAAAATGCTCAACCCATGCAAATGCTAGGGACCCAATGAGGGACAGTGTGGCCACAAAGGTAGTTTTATGACTGAGGCATGTATAGCCTACCAACAAGGACAACCGAGAGCCTGGTCACCATGAGGGTGGAATCCAACTAGGTACCAGAAATGTCAAAAGTGTGGTAGGCAGTTCAAATTTGTCAGCGGCCAGCGGTACCCCAACAGTGCACGCTAGGCTCTGAAAGCCATTAAAATGTGCAGCACACACATCTGAGCTATGGGGGCCGACAAAGAGGAAGTCATCAAGATAGTGCACTATGCTCGACAGACTCGTGCAACAAGACAGCTTCCAGTGCAGAAAGGTATTAAAGGTCTCAAAGTAAGCATGAGATAGAGCATCCCATCAACATGCACTTGTCGAAATAAAAGACACCTTTGAATGAAATACCTAGTAAACGAAAGCTGTCAGGGTGCACTGGGAGGTGCTGAAAGGCAGACTCAATATCCATCTTTGCAATAAAAGCACCTTCTCTGTACTGTCTGAGTAGGTCCTGCGCACTGTCGAATGATCCATACTGCACAGTAGGGATGTGAATCGTGTGCCCGATCGTTTTAACGATCGGGTTCGGCTGGAGGGAGAACAAAATCTGATCGGTAGAGATGTGAATCGGAATCGGTTCCGATTCCAATTTACATCGCTAATTTTTTTTTAGTGAGGCCCGAGCAGATAAAAAAACCCACCCTGACCCGTTAAAATTGACCACTTAGCTTCCCCCACCCTCCCGAACCCCCCCAAAACCTTTTACATGTACCTGGTGGTCTAGCGGGGGGTGGGGAGGCCGGGAGCCATCCCCTGCACTCATACCCTCCGTGCCGGTATCAAATGGTGCCGATAGCCTCTGACCTACTATGTCACAGGGGCTACCGGTGCCATTGGTTAGCCCCTGTCACATGGCCATCGGCGCCATCTTGTGCTCCTACCATGTGACAGGGGCTGACCAATGGCACCGGTAGCCCCTGTGACATAGTGAGAGCAAAGGCGATCGGCGCCATTTTGCTTACTGGCAGCCGACGGCCCGAGTGAAGGAGATCGCTCCCGGACCCCTGCATGACCCCCAGGGACTTTTGGCAAGTGTTGGGGGACCCTCCTGACCCCCACAAGCCTTGCCAAAAGTCCAGCGGGGTCCGGGAGCGACCTCCTGCACTCCGGCTGTCGGATGCCAGTACTCAAAATGGCGCCGATCGCCTTTGCCCTCACTATGTCACAGGGGCCGACCGTCGGTCCCTGTGACATGGTGAGGGCAAAGGCAATCGGCGCCATTTTGAAACCAGTCCAGCACCGAGGGTATGAGTGCAGGGGATGGATCCCGGACCCCCTGCTAGACCACCAGGTACATGGAAAAGGTTTTGGGGGGTGGGGGAAGCAAAGGGGTCATTTGTAAAGGGTCGGGGTGGGTTTTTTTTATCGGGCCATCGGCACCATTTTTATTAATGGCAGCCGACTGTCCGAGAGCGGAAGATCGCTCCTGAGACTCCCAGTAGATCACCAGGTATTTCTAAAAGGTTTTAGGGGGGTTTGGGAGGGTGGGGGAAGGTAAGGGATTAGTTTTAAAGGGTCGGGGTGGGTTTAGGAGGAGTTTTGGTGTGCCGGTTTTCCCGCCCTCCCCCCAAATAACTCCCGTTAGTGGACACTAACCCCATTAACGATTTTTAACGATAAATCGGGGGAAATTTTATTGTTTCGCGCACTCTAACGATTTTTGACGATTTAAAAAATATCTGACGATTTTTTTAAATCGTCAAAAAACGATTCACATCCCTACTGCACAGAGCATGACTCCTGAGGGATGAAATCATTGATGGATCCACCCACCAGGAAAGATAAATTGAGTATCAACCATAATTTATCCAGCTCCTTTTTGGGAACCATTGCCAAGGGAGAAAGTTTCATGTTAATAAATGGAGGATGCAGGAATGTGCCCACCATCCTACCTACATTTAGCATGGCAGTCAACATTTCCCTTACCACAGAAGCCAGCCTGAATGCAGAAGGTGCATTCTTGCATGGGAAGGTAATAGAGGGACCCAGATATGGGATTCTGACCTTCCTTGAAACTGTCCCTAAATCCCTTGGCAGCATGCCGGTCCGGGTAAAGCTTCAAACTACTTTCCAGCAGGAGCCATTGCATTGGGGTAGGGGCCATAGACCACACTCTATTTACTCATTCCACTCTAACCCTTTTTGTGGCCTCTGGTGGCAGGGTGGCCTGCGGCACAGGTGGTACAAATATGCTTGTACTTGCAGTCCTGTGTGGAGCAGCTAGCATGCCTCCGAGGCACTACTTCCTGTGCCCCCCCTGCCCTTGACATTGCCATGGCCACAAAATGGCCAGCTGCTTGTTGAGGAGGTGGACCCTTGGCCCGAGGTGGAGTTGGCGCTACCCATGGGGGAAACCACCACGGGTCCCCATCGTTGGGAGGCGGGGATGAATAGGAAGCAGAGGCCGACTGGAACTTCGTTAATTCCAGCCCTCGTTCCCTGCAGGTTGAGCCCTTGGGTACCGAGGTTGGCTGGTCTTAGGCGGGCCTCCGCGTGGTTGATCCCAGAGAGAGTGTCCAAGGCAGGGTGTCAGGAAGCAGCGGAGACACAGGGTCCGAAGGAGCAAAGTCGAAGACAAGGCAGGTTCCAGAAGCCCAGACAGACAGAAGCAGGCACGCACCTGCCTACTCACAACTCCAGGCTTGTGAGTAGGCAGGTGCCTAAGAAAGGCCAAGTCCAAAGCAAACAGCTGGAGATGAGATCAGGTTCAAGCTGAAGTCGGGGCAGGCAGCTGAAGACAAGGTCAGGTCCAAGCTGAAGTCAGAGCAGGCGGCTGAAGACAAGGTCAGGTCCAAGCTGAAGTGAGGGCAGGCAGCTGAAGACAAGGTCAGATACAAGCTGAAGTCGGGTCAGGTGGCTGAAGACAAGGTTAGGTCCAAGCTGAAGTTGGGGCAGGCGGCTGAAGACAAGGTCAGGTGCTAGCAAGGGTCAAAAGCTAAGGGATCTGTCCAGAGAGTAGTCAGGTACAAGCGAGGGTCAAAGCCAAGTAATCCATCCAAAGGGTAGTGGGAACAGGAAGCTGGAACTGGAACACAAACACTGGAACAGGAACCGGTACTGGAACAGGAACACGAACGATGGAACAGGAATGAGCAGCAACAAAGCATACGACAGGAAGCGTGGATACCTGTTGCTAAGGTGAAGACTGAATGGCGGAGCCTGCCTTAAATAGTAGGGCTGAGAGACATCATCATGCGGGGCCGCGAGTAGGTTTCCCACCGCGGCTCTTTAAAATTGGCAAAGGTGCGCGTGCGTCCCTAAGGCAGGAAGGCTGGAGGTAGAAGATGGCGGAGTCTCCCCTCAACGCACATGGTGAGAAGCGACCGGGACCGGAGGAGGCTGCGGAGCTTACGGAGGAGCCTAGGAGCATAGCAGGAGTGTGAGCGCATAGGCAATTGCCTACCACTGCCAAGGAGGAAGGGCCAGGTCCAGGCCCTGGGCGTCGGGGAGGGGAGCCGGTCGCGGGCTGCCTGCTGCGGCTGGGAAAAGCAACAGTACCTCCCCTTATTGCCCCCCTCTTGGAGGTCTGGGTTTGCCCGGATGAGCTTGGTGGAACTGCTGAAGGAGCCCATTATCCAAGATGTTGCAGGATGATTCCCAGAAATTTTCTTCGGGACCATACCCCTCCCATGAGAGGAGGTACTCCCAACAGTGGCCTCTCTTCCTGACATCCAAGACTTCTCATACTCGGTAGATCGTGTTAGTCTCTGAGACGACTGGTGAGCGTACTGGAGCCTTATAGAATGGCCAAGAGAATACTAGGGGCTTGAGTAGCGAGAGGTGGAAAGAGTTGTGTACTCCCATGGCAGACGGAGTTGATAGGTCACTGGGCCAATGTGTCGAGGAACCGGGAAAGGCCATATATACCTGGGAGCGACCTGCTGGGAGGGGAGCTTCAAACAGATATGACGAGTGCTCACCATACTTTGCCACTAGGTTGACATTCAGGAGCAGGTCTGCGAAGGGGTCCGAGGATTTCTTGGCACATTCGGCCGCTTGGCGCAATCATTGGTTAATGCACGTCCTAAGACCTGAATGGCATCCACAGTTGCCTGGGCTGCTGGAGAAGGCACCAAAAGGGGAATTGGCAAAGGAGGCCATGGCTGTCTGCCATACACCAGAGAAAAAGGGGAGTTTCCCATGGCCGCAGCGATGTGAGAATTATGAGAAAATTCGGCCCACGGGAGCAGTTGGGACCAATTATCTTGCTGGTCATTGGAATAAGCACGGAGAAAGCACTTGAGGGAGCGGTTCACCCGCTCGGCTTGGCCATTGGCCTGGGGATGGTAAGCAGTGGTTAGGCTGATGGAGAGTCTGAATTTTTTGCATAGTGAGCGCCAGTAGAGGGTGACAAACTGAGGCCCCGATGTCTTCAGGCAATCCACGGAGACGGAAAACGTGGAGAAAGAACAGACGTGCAAGTTCGGGTGCCGAGGGCAAGATGGGAAGCGGAACAAAATGAGCCAACTTGGAGAACCTGTCCATGACCACCCAGATGGCAGTGTTCCCCATTGACATTGGAAGGTCTACTATGAAATTGGTGGACAGGTGAGTCCAGGGTTCTTCAGGAGCAGGCAGAGGCTGCAGCAGGCCCCAAGGTCGGCCCACAGGAGATTTCTGTTGAGCACACGTATGACAGGAGTCTTTGTAAGCACGCATGTCAGAGGACATGGTGCGCCACCAGTAGTAGCGCTGTAGGAGGGACATAGTCCAGCCGCATCCAGGATGACCAGCTACTCTGGAATCGTGTGCCCATTGTAGCACGTTTTCACAAAGCCTGCAGGGCACCACTGTTTTCCCTGTAGACATGGTCACGGAGGCAGACAAGAAGATACAAGCTGGACCTATGATATGCCGAGGCTCATCTTGGGAATCCTTGGGTTCAAACGAACGAGACAAGGCATCAGCCTGGAGATTCCTCTCGGCTGGACGATATCAAAGATCAAAGTCAAATCGGGTAAAGAATAACATCCAGCAGGCCTGGCAAGCATTTAAACGCTGGGCGTGCCGGAGATGCTCCAGGTTCATGTGGTCTGTGAAAATTGTGAATTGATGTTGGGCACCCTCCAGCCAGGGGTGCCATTCCTCGAGAGCAAGTTCTCGATCCCCGATGCTAAAGTTTCGCTCCGCGGGAGAGAACGTATGGGAAAGCAGAGTGGCTTACCTATAACAGGTGTTCTCCCAGGTCAGCAGGATGTAGTCCACACACAGGGGTGACATCATTAGGCGGAGCCCTATTATGGAACACTTTTGTCAAAGTTTCTAGAAACTTTTACTGGCACACTGAGCATGCCCAGCATGCCATGATCCCTGTGTCCACAGGGGTCTCCCTTCAGTCTCGTTTGTAGGAAAAAAGTATAGCAAAAAATAAAATAACAAAATGTAAGCGGACCCAACTCCGCGGAGTGGTGGGTGGGTTTCGTGAGGACTATATCCTGCTGTCCTAGGACAACACCTGTTACAGGTAAGCAACTCTGCTTTCTCCCAGGACAAGCAGGATGGTAGTCCTCACATATGGGTGATTAGCAAGCTACAAGCTGACTCATATTACAACAGGCCAATAGCAGACAACTCGTGCAACAGGCACAATAATTGGGGTGCTATTTGCAATGATGAGGTAGCCTGAAATCACTGCAGGTGGTTGTGGAAGGAGTTGGGCATTATACTGGAAAAAAAATTTTCAAGGCAGAGTCTTGACAGCCTTCCTTAAGCAGTAGTGGGCTGTGAATGTGTGACGAGAGCTCCATGTCGCAGCCTAGCAGATATTGGCAATTGGTACTGAACGATAGTGTGCTACTGACGTTGCCATGGCCCTTACAAAGTGTGCCTTCACTCACCCCTGGAGAGGAAGGCCTGCTTCCTCATAGCAGAATTTGATACAGTCTGCTAGCCAGTTAGAGAGAGTTTGTTTGCCCACTGCAACTCCCAGCTTGTTTTTGTCAAAAGAAACAAAGAGTTGGGTGGATTTCCTATGGACTGCAGTGCAGTCTAGATAGAATGCAAGTACATGTTTACAGTCCAAAGTGTGCAAAACCCTCTCGCCCTGGTGAGAGTGAGGCCTTGGGAAAAGAGTGGGCAGAATATAGACTGATAAAGGGGAGAGACTGTGTCCACATTAGGAAGAAATTTAGGGTGAGTACAGAGGACCACTCGGTCACGGAGGAACCTAGTGTAGGGTGAGTATGCAACAAGGGCTTGTAACTCACTGACCCTTTTAGCAGATGTAATGGCTACGAGGAAAAGAATTTTCCACGTTAGAATTGTTAATGTCATAGGAATGCAAAGGCTCAAACGGGGAATGCATGAGTCTTGTGTGCACTACATTTAGGTCCCATTCCATAACTGGTGATTGTAGATGAGGCTTAAGTTGTAGAAAGCCCATGATAAGCTGACTCATAAGGGGTTGAGCCATTATCAGGGCATCCCCTACTCCCTGGTAGTACACTGAAATGGCACTGAGGTGTACCTGTGCAGAGGATGTCTGGAGACCAGAATCCAAAAGGTACCCTATATAGCTTAATAGAGATGGAGTGGAGCAGGAAAAGGGGCAATACCTTTTTGTATACACCATTTGGTAAATCCTGTCCATTTCGAATGGTAAGATTTATGTGTGGAAGGTTTTCGTGAAGCTACAAGTACCTGAAAAACATTAGTGAAAAGATTTGAAGGTTCGGATGTATAAATAGTCGTGATTTTGTATTATGAGATTGAGCTGTGGACAGGCGAATTGGTTCCTGGATTGATAGGTCGAGAAGTATGGGGAAGCATACTTTTTGAGGCCAGTATGGGGGTATGAGAATCATTAAACCCCTGTCCTGCTGTAGCTTCACAAGAGCTTTTTGGCTATGAGCGGTATCGGAAGAGACGTATATAGGAGGCCTTTGTTCCAGGGGCGAGAAAAGGCGTCCATGGTTAACACGTGTCGTTGCCTGTGTAGGGAGCAGAATCTGTCCACTTTGTGGTTCAATTCAGTCGCAAAGAGGTTGATGGTTGACCTCAGCGCTAGAAGATTTTGCTCACTACACATGGGTTCAGAGACCACTTGTGGGGATGGAGACATCGATTGAGGTGGTTTGCTAGCACGTCGGTATGCCTGTTACATAAGTGGCCCGGAAATGCATGGAGTGTGCAAGGGCCCAGGCCCAGATCTGCGTGGTTTGCTAGTAGAGCTGGTAAGAGCCTGTGCATCCCTGCTTGTTCGAGTACCACATTGTCACTATGTTATCTGTCTGTATCCACACAGTTTTGTGTGAGAGGCAGTGTTTGAAGGCATAAAGGGCATAGCTTATGGCTCGAAGCTCCAGGAAGTTGATCTGAGACTGTTCATCAAGCGGAGTCTACACATCTTGGGTTTGGAGTTTGTTAATATGAGCTCCCCAACCCAAGTTGGATGCAACCGTGGCCAAGGTCACCTGAGGAATTGGTTACTGGATCGGTGACATGGATCAGGGACAAAAGCAATTAAACGGCTTAGAGCCACTGAAATTTTAAAGTCCACTGAGTTTTTCCTATGGCTAGCCTGGCCAGAGGAGTGATGTGGACCGTGGAAGCCATGTCACCCAGCAATGGGAAGAATTGATTGGCTGAGGCTATGTTGCATGCGCGCAGAGATGTGGACAGTTTGATAGGATGTCTGCGCGGTTGTTGGGCAGGAGGGCCTTTTCTACTATAGTGTCCAGATCTAGTCCGATGGAGGCAAGGAGATGAGATGGATCCATATGGGATTTATCATAGTTGATCAGAAATCCCAGCAAATTTAGTAGATTTATAGTGAGTCTTAGAGAATTTAGAGATCCTTGTTTGGATTGCCTCCTTATCAGGCAGTCGTCCAGGTAAGGAAACACGTGAATGCTGTTTTTTCATAGATACGTGGCAATCACTGCTAGGCATTTGGTGTAATACACGAGGTGTTAAAGCTAGTTCGAATGGCAGAACTTAGTATTGAAAATGCTGTTGACTCACTATGAAGTGTATTGAAGGTCCAGAGAATAGAGTCAACCTCCTTGTTGTAGTAAGGGAAGCATGGTGCCAAGAGACACCATACTGAACTTTTATTTCTGAAGAAATCTGTTGAGATTTCTGAGGTCCAGGATGGGCGGAGGTTGCCTGTTTTCCTTGGAAGTAGGAAATAGCAGGATTAAGATCCTCTGTCTTGCTGTGTCCGGTGAACGGTGTCCTGAGCCCTGGTCCTAAGTAGGATGGACCGTTCTGTTCTTTGTCAAGGTTTCAAAATCCAGAAGCCTGCCCGACTGGCGGAGTTGGAGTGATCGGGATATCAGTTGTTGAAGTGTACGTGCTTTCTGAAGTAGACTGGTTGGTCTCACGTGGGAGCTGGATAATACTCGTGTGAGCGGTAAAAGGTCCTTCTAGCGTCCTCTTTGCTGGCTTTTTAGCCGAGGAGGTAGAATTTTCAAGAAAAGTAGAGAGCTGTCGCAGGGTTTCGCACTGGTCTTGCAATTGAGGCATTGTCTGCTGGACCTTGTGCACGAAGAGATGATCTGTGGTGCATGGCAGATCAGCTAGTTTATCTTGGACTTCAGGTCGTAAATCAGGGGCCATAAGCTAGGTTTACCATCTAGCACTGAGTCCTGTTGCTGGCAACGGGAGGACGTTTCGAAGCAATCACATGTTGTTCGAACTTCACGTTGATGGCAGTGAGGTTCCCTCGGTGTTGTGTCAAACATAGCTGGTAAACAGCAATATGTGACACCGCATAGATCCCCGGAAGATTTTATGACCTAGACCATCCCGAAAACTTCTGGTCCTCTTTAGTGACCAGGTTGAAAGGGATGGTTTCAGACATTTCCTTTACAAAAGTGGCAAAGGAGATGTCATTTGGAGGGATCGTCTCCACTCTTCTGGTGGAGAAGGCTCCGAGAGGAGGTTGGTTTAGGTCTCGATGGGATCGGTGCCGAAGCGGGATTAGAATCCCCATCGCCCTTTGAGGATCCCGGGATAGGTATAGGGTCCTGTGGAGGCTCAGAAGGACAAGTCGGCGTCGATGACTTAGGCTGTCATTGATAGGGTACTGATGAGGGCAGCGAGGCGGTGTCGCAATGGTGCGAATATCGATGGCTCTGGTGTTGGTGCCTGTATGGAGGCTGGCATCAATTAAGGTTGTAGACTCCAGAAGGCATTGAGGACAGCCTAGTGGACGAGGATGTCCAGCTCCTCCCTGGAAGTTGGTATAGATAACGCAACTACAGGGGGAGGCAGGCTAGGCATTACTGGCACTTCCACATGGATCTGTGGTGGCTCAGTACCCAGCACCACTGTCGGTGGGGAACGCCTCAGTGCCTCGGGTGCAGAGGAGCATGGAGACTCTTGTACCCAGGCCCGCTTCGCAACTGGCTCGATGGACATCGATGCTGATGCAGTATCGGTGCTGGCACTGAACGTGGAACCCTGTCGTGCCAGCGACGATGTTTCCCTCAGTGCTCGGCCTGGTCATTCTCCAGCACCGAGGAAGCTGCCACTGATGTCCAGGATGGCATTGGTGATGGACAGTTACCGTGACGGTGACAATGTTTCCCACAGTGCTTGGCCCGGTCATTCTCCAGCACTGAGGAAGATGCCACCGCTGTCCTGGATGGCATTGGTGATGGACGGTCACTGTGCCTCTACTGCTCCTGGCGTTGTTTTTCGCCAAGGATTACACGAGGGCTCTGGTTGAGATCCCGAAGTACTCAGTGTTTTTGTTAGTTGAGGGCACTGAGATATCGATGGAGGTATCGATGGTGGCTTCAACAGTATCAACGGCATCGATGCTTGTGTCGACGGCGGCATCAATGATATCGATGGCTGCCTTGACGAAATCGATGGCGGCGGCAGCATCAACTGCGGCACTGATGGCGGCATCGATGGCATCAACGACGACACCGACGGTGGTATCGATGGCAGCCCCAATGGATTGATGGGGGCCTCGATGGAATCAATGGCGGCATCGACGGCAACCTTGACGGCGACCTCGACAGCATCGATGGTGGCCGCAACGGGGTTGATGGCGGCCTCCACAGCATCAATGAGAACTGTGGACGCCCCGATCCCTCTAGCCCTGGTGGAAGATCGCAAGGAAACCCGCGGGCATCGTGGCACGGCCCGAGTGTAACAGACATAGGGAGAGAAAATAGAGGGCCGCAAATGGTTTGTAACCCGGGGGAACTGACAGTGAGGTGACAGGAACTGACCAGAGAACACAGAATAGTACTCACCAAGCGTCGATGAAAATATACCGAAGGGAGACCCGTATAGGGAAATTATTTGTGAAGTAAAACTTAAAGTTTTTCTGTGAGGAAAAGTTGTGAAAAAAAATCTCACAGAGCCCCTAAACACAAGGCAAATTGCAGTGCGGAAAAAAAGAGACTGAAAGGAGATCCCTGTGAACACAGGGATCATGGCATGCTATTTTGTAATAGAGCTCCGCCTAATGACATCACCTATATGTGAGGACTATCATCCTGCTTGTTCTGGGAGAATAGAAGGAACAAGGATGCAGAACCCCTTTTGGGGAATGCTGACTCAACACCGCCCCGGCTCCAATTGCAGAAGCATCAACTTCAACGATGAAGAGGCGGTTCGGGTCCAGGTGTTGTAAGCAGGATCCTAGCAAGAAGGCATGTTTCAGTGCTTGAAAGGCTGCAATCACCTCTGGGGTCCAGTTCTTCGTATGACAACCAGAGAGTAATTGGTTATGAAGTGGCGGTAGTAGTTGGTAAAACCAAGGAACCGCTAGAGTGCTCGGAGGCCCATAGGTCGGGGCCAGTTTTGGATGCTTCGTAGCTTACCAGGGTCCATGGAAAAGCCATGTCGGGAAAAGATATATCCTAAGAAGGGTAAGTTCTGCTTCTCAAATAAGCACTTATCTAGCTTGGCGAAAAGGTGATTCTCCCGCAGACGCTGCAGCACCGTGTGGACATCCACATGATGGGTAGCAAGATCCTTAGAGAAAATAAGGATGTCGTCTAGATAGGCGACAACCTTCACGTAGAGCAGGTCGCGAAAGATTTAGTTGATCATACATTGGAACACCACAGGGGCGTTGCAAAGGCCGAATGGCATCACAAGGTATTCGTAATGTCCATCCCTGGTATTAAAGGCTGTCTTCCAGACATCTTCGGGATGGATACGAACCAGGTTGTAGGCTCCTCGTAAGTCCAGCTTGGTGAAAATGGTTGCCCCTTGGAGGCAATTGAACAAATCATTAATCAAAGGCAGAGGGTACTTATCCTTGCGAGTGATGGCATTCAAGCCACAATAGTCTATGCATGGTCGTAGTGACCCATCCTTCTTGGTGACAAAGAAGAAGCCTGCACCGGCAGGTGATGTGGAGGGACGGATAAAGCATTTAGCCAAGTTTAAATGGATTGTGTCAGTGAAAAACTCTACCAGTTTTTTCACTGACACAATCGATTAACAATCACGATCCTCAACCTCAATTTATCTACAGAAAACTTTGCTCATCCGATGAACTACACAAACACCTTGTCCCCGAACTACCTCTCATAGACATCTCTAATCCTAACTCAGCTCTCCACTCCTGGTCCAACATCACAGTTTCAGCAGCAAACAAACTCTGTCCACTGGCTACAAAAAAACTAAAGCACAACTCCTCCAAAAGACAACCCTGGTTTAATGAAGAACTTCATAAACTTAAACTCTCCCTTCGACAAAAAGAAAGTAAATGGCGTAAAGCACCTTCACCGACTTCCCTCTCGACTTACAAACTTGCACTCCACCTATACAAGAGCGCTACATTAAAAACAAAAAGGGACTACTACGCTCACAAGATACATCACCTCATCTTCGATTCAAAAGCCCTCTTCTCTTACATTTCGAAGTTAACTCAAGTCAACCCTCCAGACATCCCTCTCAACCAAGCGCACGAAAAAGCAGAGGAATTAGCCATCTTTTTCAGTAACAAAATAACCAAACTGCAATCACAGCTGAAACCTAATACCTTATCGCCCTCCAGCGCATACCTCCACCCCTGCAAAGGCATTTCCATACAAGCCTTTGAACCGATAGCAACTTCAGAGACCCAATCAGTTTTTAAAGAGAATGAAACCCTCATCCCACCCTTTCGACCATATTCCTTCCAAACTACTGCTGCTAATACCAGATACCATCTCTAAAGCCCTGACTGACATTATCAATAGTTCCTTGGCACAGGGAATCTATCCAGACGACCTGAAAATCGCCTCCATCAAACCACTCTTAAAAAAACCTAATTTAAATCCGAAAGACCCTTCCAACTTTCGCCCAATCTCCAACCTCCCTTTTATTGCTAAGGTAATGGAAAAATTAGTTAACGCCAGATTATCAGACTACCTCGAAGACCACAATTTATTATTCCCCACTCAATATGGCTTCCGAAAATCCCTTGGTACAGAATCACTTCTCATATCCTTAACAGATTACCTCATCAAGGGCCTCGATAAAGGTCATGCCTACCTACTGATTCTCCTCGACCTATCAGCTGCCTTTGATACTGTTAATCACTCACTCCTCCTAATTCAACTAGCGAACATTGGAATAACAGGCTCTGCTCTTGCTTGGTTCAAATCATTCCTAGCAAACAGAGGATACAAGGTCAAAATACACAACAAAGAATCTCAGCTTTATCCCTCCTCACTAGGAGTTCCGCAGGGTTCCTCCCTTTCACCCACGCTCTTTAATATTTACCTCCTCCCCCTATGTCAACTATTAACCAAACTGAACCTCAAATACTTTATGTACGCGGATGACGTCCAGATTGTCATCCCTATCAAAGAATCTCTCACAAAAACTATTAAATTCTGGGAAAATTGCCTGCTACAAATAGACAACCTCCTCTCAAGCCTAAATCTAATCCTAAATTCTTCAAAAACCGAACTTCTTCTAATATCCCCTGAAAACAACAACCCCACCTCAAATCTACCAACTGGCTTGCAAACACCACAAGTAAGAGACCTAGGGGTTATCATTGACAATCGGCTAAATCTAAAATCTTTTATCAAACTACCAAGGACTGCTTTCATAAACTTCACGTCTTAAAAAGAATTAAACCACTTTTTCACTTCCATGACTACAGAACAGTCTTGCAATCAATAATCTTCTCTAAATTAGATTATTGCAATTCCGTTCTATTAGGTCTCCTGTCTTCTCACACGAAACCCCTCCAGATGGTCCAGAACACGGCGGCCAGAATCCTGACAAACACAAGAAAAAGAGACCACATATCTCCTATCCTCAAAGACTTGCACTGGTTGCCAGTTCACCACAGAATCTTATACAAATCCATTACCATCATCTACAAAGCTATCCATCAACTCTCTCCGCTCAACCTTCAAATCCCATTTAAAAAATATACCTCCGCCAGACCAATCAGAGAGTCCTACAGAGACTCACTACAGATTCCTCCGCTCAAAACCTTGCAACACATAACTCTCAGAGACAGAGCATTCCCCACAGCAGGACCTACTCTGTGGAACTCCATCCCACCAGAACTGAGACAAGAACCTTGTCTTCCACCTTTCAGGAAAAGACTTAAAACCTGGTTATTTATGAAAGCATACCCAGAAACCAACGGAACCTTAATTCACCTTAATCATCTTTGACCACCCAACAGGCTAATCAAAAACTCTGCCAGGTTTGGGCAGTTTTCGTTCTTCTGTTAAATTAATATCAACTCTTCACTGTTCCAAGTTGTATTACGTCCCTGTTATATTGTAACTGCTACTTTTTCTGTTGCACCTGTTAATGTTATTATTATTCTCCCTTTCTGCACATCTTGTTTATTGTAAACCGGCATGATGCGATTTCCATCATGAATGCCAGTATAGAAAAAAACTCAAATAAATAAATAAATAAATAAATATAGTCTGACATAGCTCGGGTCTCAGGTATAGACAAGGGGTAAGTCCTGCCCCTAGGGGGTGTGGTACCCGGTAACAGGATAATGGGGCAGTCAAACTCACAGTGTGGTGGGATGATGTCAGCCTTCTGCTTTGAGAACACATCCTCAAAGTCAGCGTATGGTGCAGAGAGGCCTGAGATGGTAACCGCCAGCGGAATCACAGAAGGTGGTTCCACTCTACTGATGCAGGTGTGATGACAAGCAGAACTCCATTTGGCGAGTTGTGGGTCTCCCAATCAAAGTGGGGCGAGTGACACTGAAGCCATGGTAACCCTAGCACCATTGATGGATGGTACTTATCCAGGATGAAGAATTCTACCTCCTCCTCATGCAGAGTTCCAGTGAGGAGGTGGACAGGAATGGTGACTTGAGAGATCCTTCCAGGTAGAGGGTCGCCATGGATGGAGGCGATGAGTAGTGGTTTCTCAACGGGACAGGTAGGAAAGCCAAGAAGTTGGGCCAAGTCCTTCACGAGGAAGTTCCCGCCGGCTTCTGAATCAACCAAAGCCAAGGTGGGGAAGGAACAAGAGTTCCAGGTCAAAGTAGCTGGTAGCGTTAGCTGGAGGACCGGAGAGGTAGCGCCTGAGTTCAGGACCCCTACTGAACCCAGGCCAGCAAGTTTCCTGGATGGATGGGACATGAAGATAGGCGGTGTCTTGCAGCTCCGCGGTACAAGCACAGACCCGAATGCCTCCGCCTAAGGTACTCCTCGGGGTGAGGGCGACCACGTGCCAGTTGCATGGGTTCCTCAAGCTTAGTAGACGGCGGAGCTCTGCTGGTTGTGGGACTCACTGCATATGGAGAGCGAGAATGTTCTTCAGCGGGGCTTCCCAGTGGCGCTCCTGGAAGCGATAGTCTATGCGACCCATAAGGTCAATGAGATCCTCGAGAGAGGAGGGTAGTTCGTGGGCTGCAAGCTCATCTTTGAGTTGGGGTGACAGGCCATCTAGGTAAATGGCTCAGAGGCAATCCTCCTGCCAGCCCAACTCCGTAGCGAGAGTCCGAATTCTATAGTATAGTTACTGAGTGCTCAGTGACCTTGCCGCAAATGAAGAAGATTCGAACTAGCCGTAGCCTGCCTCCCTGGATCATCAAAGGTCTGATGAAAGGTAGTCATAAAGTGTGATAGTTCATGGAGAAGAGAGTCCGCATTCTCCCATAAGGAAGAAGTCCATGCCAAAGCCTTGCCCTCTAGGTGTGACAGGATGAAGGTCACCTTTGTGGGTCATCTTGGAAGACAGAGGGTTGCAGAGCAAACTGCATATAGCATTGGTTGATGAAGCCTCTGCAGAGCTTCGGGTGACCATTGAAGTGGTGTGGAGCAGGCAGGGCAAGCAGAGCTCTGGCTGAGGTAGTTGGTGCCTGAGAACTGAGTGGTGCGGTCGTAGAAGCCACAGAACCAGAATGAAAATCTAGACAGGCATTGAGGCATTCAATGGGGTAGCCAACACCTCCAAGAACTGCTGTCGTTCCTGGATCTTCAAGGCCCAGCCTGGAATGGCCTGGAGAGCGGACGGCTCCACCAGGTCCATGGCCTTGACAATCTGTTGCAGAGGTGGACTCTTGGCCCGAGGTGGAGTTGGAACTACCCATGGGGAAACCCCCATGGGTCCCCACCGTTGGGAGGTGGGGCCGAATGGGAAGCGGAGGCCGACTGGAACTTCGCCATGTTTAAAAAAGGATTGGATAAGTTCTTGGAGGAGAAGTGAATTACCTGCTATTAATTAAGTTGACTTAGAAATTACCCACTGCTATTACTAGCAACGGTAACATGGAACAGACTTAGTTTTTGGGTACTTACCAGGTTCTTATGGCCTGGATTGGCCACTGTTGGAAACAGGATGCTGGGCTTGATGGACCCTTGATCTGACCCAGTATGGCATGTTCTTATGTTCGCCAATACCAGCCCTTGTTCCCCGCAGGGTACCAGGGCCGGCTGGTCTTAGACGGGTCTCTGCATGGTTTACCCAGAGAGAGTGTCCAAGGCAGGGTGCCAGGAAGCAGCGGAGACGCAGGGTCCGAAGGAGAAAAGTTGTAGAGAAGGCCAAGTTCCAGAAGCCCAGACAGACAGAAGCAGGCAAGCAGTTAGGAACAAGTTAAGTCCGGGTTTGTGAGTAGGCCCCTTTAAAGTCAGCGAAGGTGCGTGCTTGCATGCCTAAGGGAGGCAGCCTGGAACTAGGAGATGGCTGCGTCTCCCCTCGACGCACGTGGGGAAACCCGATCGGGACTGGAGGAGGCCGCAGAGCTATTGGAGGAGCTTGGGAGCGAAGCAGGAGCGCGAGCGTGTAGGGGACTGCCTACCACTGCCAAGGAGGGCCAGGTCCGGGTCCTGGGCGTGAGTGGAGCTGGCTGTGGGCCTGCTGCGGCCAGCAAACGCAACACTGCTCGCTATTATTTCTGAGTTTTTCCCTGTCATATTCATGAGCCATTGCTCAACATCATGTGAGCCCCATGCCATGGCTGGAGTGTCTACCATTTATTCCCTAAACTGCTCATCATAGTTGAGCCATGCAAAACCCTCATACTTTGAATGAGCACTGACAATAGTGTCTAAATACAGCCACATAGCCATGTGCTGTGAGGGATCAGCTCTGCGAACTATAGATGCCAGCTGAGCAAAGCAACGGACTCATTTATTTATGTCCTGGCCACTCTTTTCCCATCCGCTGGTGGCTCATGCTGCCTATGCCCTTTCCGGAAGCTGTCTCCCCTCCTGCACCCCTCCAGCAAGTTAAAGATATCTACATATTGCTGACATTTGATGCACTGATGCAACGAATGCAGGATACTTTGCCAAATTTGTAGTGATGCTTAAGGTTGGTAGTTCTGCGCCAGCTGCTATGGAGTTTCCTGCGCCCCCCCCCCCCCCTGCGCCACTGAAGAGCCGTGTGACACAGAAGATGATACTAAGGAGGAACTCTGGCTGCTGGAGTATCTTCTGCCCCTGTGTTTGTGTTTCTACCCGTGTCCTTTTACTTTTCTCATATATCAGCGGTTCTCTGGGATGCCTCTCCCTCAATATTATTTGATTCCAAATTAGACTTACCCTCTTGTGACTGTGCAATCACTGCCTGGTCAGCAATGGTGTCCTGAATGTCCTCAAATAATGAGGTAACTTCCCCCATCGTTAGCTCTTGATTAAAATGCCTGCTCAGCTTCTGGTGAGACTTCCCCAGTTGGCATAGTGACAACCACGTTTTTCGTTAATTGTAGGGCTGGCAAAAGGCGGCTAGCCTTCGCTTGCATGGGCAGATGTGCAGATATCCCTTGCTAGGTTGGGGTAGGTAACCAGGAACCCCAGACTGTGGATGCAGGCCACTCAGTTTTGCACGGGTGACCAAGGCCTAGGAGAGACCCCGCCCCTAGAATGCCATCCTTGCATTGGGTTTGCCTAGTAAAAACAAAGTGCACTGGGGTCAGCCCAGGCTTGCCATCCTGAGGGTATCACCTCAGCAGGCCTCCAAGCGGAAGCCTGATCGAGAGGCAAATTGTAAGGAAGGGCAGAATAGCCCCTGCCGGAGTTCCCCTAGTCAAGGTGGGTCAATGAACAGTCCCCCTGTGCCCAACCAGCTGGCTGGAGGGCCAGCTGGTGGTGGTGAAGTTTGCTATTGATCCCTGCTGTGCTCTGGCTGCTGCCGGTCCCAGGTCCAGCTCCCCCTGCTGCATCACAAACATTTGGCTGCACTCCATCAGTGGCCAGGCTGACTACAAGTGCCGCTCTATTATGTTTGTCTATTTATTTCCAGCATTTTCCTGATTCACTTAACTAGGACATCAATTAGAAGACAGTGCTACAAAGACAATGGTATCCTGGGAGAAACAAAGGTACAAATAAATATAAAGTAATGAGAGAGTGGTAAATGCCTGGAGATTGATTGCAACCAAAAACATGGCAGAATTTAGACTCAGAGCACAGTGAAAATGAAGGAAGAGGCTTGAGTATTTGCTCAGTCATAGGAATCTTTAGAGGACCAAAGAGTGGAAATCACAAGTCAATGATTAGAGAGTGAACTTATAATGCATCAAGCTAGGTTAGAAACCCTAACAGTAGAACGTTTACTTGCATTACACTGTCATGGTTACAAACCCTAACAGCTTTGGGGTAACCTGAATGGCATATTGATTTCAACCTTAACAGCAATAGTATGACTATATCAAGTTTTCCAAGGAGGCTGGGATAACCGCACGGAGTAGCAGTTACAACCCTGACAAAAGAGTTATAGCTGTATCGGGTTCCCAAGAAGGATGAGGTAATCTGCCCAGTGTGACCCATACATCAGTAAGCATGGAGAAGACATGTTTTTGGACAGCAGCCTTACAAATTTGATAACTATGAGGATTTAACAAAACTTGATGGAAGACATGGAAGACAGTGTGGACTGGAAGACAGTGTGGACATTGGATTAAATATTGGTATTTTAAGAACCAGAGGAAAATAACAGTGCTTAAAATAGCCTACTAGGGGAGGTGGTGAAGGCCAGTGCTGTAACAGAATTTGGACATAATTGGACAGATATAAAGAACAATGGTAGGAACAGGATTGAGAAGTTGAGTAAAAGACATTGGGTGGATGTGAAGGAGCTGGTTTAAGTACTGAATGTATATATATTCATATACCCCAAATGGTAGAGAACCAGATAAAAGGAATCTAGGCTGAGCAGACCAACCATCTATCTGCCTTTACTCACTATATTAATATATAGATAATATACAAGAAAGCAAATCTTCAGTGTCTAAGGTACTGTAGAACAAGAGGCCATGAGGAGAAGACTGAAGAGTAACATCAGAAAATATTTCATGGAAAGGATGGTAGATGCATGTAACAGCTGTTCAATAGAAGCAGAAACAGTAACATAATTTATGAAATTATGGAAGAAGTACAGAAGATTTTTATCCACAAAGAACTGGAGGGAAGCTTGAGATCAACTATGATCTATGACAATGCAGCAGGAAGTAATTTGGTCAGACTAAATAAGCACTATGGTTCTTATTTGCATTTATAATTTTAATTTGTATACTGGTGTATTATTTGAAGGCAAGATTGAAAAAATAAGTTTTTAGATTACTTTAAAAGATAGACAAGAAAAGTGAATTCTGGATATTGGGGGGGGGGGGGGGGGGGATTGAAGAGGCAGGGTGAGGACACAAAAAACATAAAAGCATAAAGTTGGCCATCTGACAAAGAGAACAGTAATGAATAGTTGGTGGGAAGCATGAAGGTTGCAGGAAAGAAAACAATGGGAAAAAGTGGCAGTCAAGGAGGAATGGAACAATTAATATATTTGAAAGGAAATGCATGAATTTTTAAAAAGCACTGGCATTTTTCCATGAGCCAATGCCGGGCTTCAAGAAGAAATGACACAAGTGAGTGATGAGATAACTGACAGAGAAGTCTGAAGCAGAATCTGGATGACCTGTAGTGAAAAGAGGGTAAAATTTGGAAGATCAGCAAGTTATTACAATAACTGAGGTATAATATAAAAAGAGCTTGGACAATGTGACAAGCATCAAATGTAAGACAGGATCGAATCTTATAATTCTGTAGAGTTAGTAACTAAGAATAGTAATTAACAGATGTGATGGAAATGAAAATAGTTTAATAGACAAAACAGAAATATCAAAGATTTGCTCTCTTGCTAAAACTGCTTCAGATTTATCAATGAAAATATTCTAGTGTTTTAAATGGGAACACGAGGAAGAAATAACAAATATTGCACTGGAGCAAACAACTTAGAGACATCTCTCCTGATAGCTTAAAAGTATTTTCTTTTGATTGTATTTCCAGGTTTTCTGTCATGCAATTTACTTTTCCGTTTAATATAAACCCTAATGGCATTCAGAAAATTAGAATGCATGAACAGAAGTGTAACAAGGTTTATCACAAACTTAACCAGTATTACTAAAATTAATTACTGGCAGTCGATTCAAATTATCACTTATGAACAGGAATGTGGTTATTCCTTTTATACTGATACAGACATGTAGTGTGGTCAAAGATGCATATACGTACAGAAATAGAGGCATTTGGTAAACAAGGCCTTTATGTATCATTTTTCTTGCAAAGGAGAGCAATTTGTAAATTTGTTTACTTTTTGTGATACCTCTCTCATTATATATGCAAAGAATGTAAAAAAAAAGAGTGCAAAATGTTTGCATTCATATGCTCAAGTCTTATAGACATATTCCATTTATCTATGCAGCTTTCATTACAATAGACTGTAGACTACAATAATAGTCAATGAGGTTTTGTCTTGATTGAATTTTCAGCAGAACACAAAAGAACCTTGCCATTAAAATAGTCCTTTATTCTCCTGTATGAAGGCGAAAGGTTTTAAAGTGTTGTGATGTTCAGTAATGAGCCTCTATCTAAATTATCATTGGTGACAAACTCACAAAGCACTTTTCGAGGACACATAGTTATGAAATGCCAGAGCTGCCACTTTCTTTCCTGTAATTATAGGCTAGCTTGCAGCCCTTCAATGATCATTTATAGAACAGCCTCCAGTGGGATTACCGAGAACTTGAAAAACACATACATACCTCTGGCCACATCTCCCTTCTCCTTTCCTCGCTATTGTTTACCAGTGATATGTAAAATAATAGTACCTATTCATTCCCCTACTTAATTATGCCAATCAAACTACAGAAATAGTGCAGGATATAAATGCAATGCAATCCGGACTAAATAAATAGGCTTAGCTTTAAGATTAAATTATGAATTTATGTACTTATAACTATTTTATGCCAAAATTGTTCTTTAATGATTTTATAACTGTCTCAGGTAGTACATATTGCTGTTCAAAAATACTTTATGATTTATAAATCAAAAATAAGATAAATCTGAAAAATGAGAGGATTGCTGGATTTTCTCAGTCGGTGCCTAATTGCTGTTTCAAAATGCATATGCAAAAGGACATTTCATTAATCATTTAATCATGTCCCTTGCAGGAAGTTGAAACTAATGTTGCAAATACCCTTTTCATATGAATGCTCCATAATACTATCTTATGCATTTGATATATTGCATATGTCATAAACTATAGCTGCTTCAAAAGCATCAAGTGAGTTGTTATCCCTCAAGATGCTTGTTACAGAATCTTTATTAAGATTTTTTTTTACTTATTGCTAGTTCTATTTCACAGCTTCCTACTAGCCACCATTAATGCTCTTTCTAATGGCAAAGGTCTGTAAATTACCCATGCAATCACTAACACCATTTCACAGACCTGTTCTGCTTCTACTGGTCTGCTAACAAGGCGATTACACACAAATTACTGAATGCCTATGAAATATTTAAATGCATTCTACTGTACTATGCATTAATAAGAGCAAAGCAAGCTATGGAATTCTGGTTAGCTCCAGTCCCTAATGTCCCCTAATGAGCCTCTTACTGTGACTGCAGTTCAAACAGAGAGGTGAAGAAAAAATGCAAAGGGTGCCTTCAGAAAGGCAGTACTGAACAAACATTGTGTGAGCCAGTTCTAATTTATGGGTCACTTTATAGGTATATTGATTTTTGTTTTCAAAATGGAATAAATGATGTGGTCGACCAGCATTCTTTAAAAACTGCATGAGTCTTGCGCTAGGTGTCTGACTCGCACAGGGGAAAGTATGCATGACAATCTTCTTTCTACAAATAATTAGGAAACATTTTTAAAATACTAATAAAATCAAAAGGCAGCTCTCTTCTGTTTTTGTATTTTCTTTATCATGTACCATTTAGGGGAGGAAATAATGTGCTAATTTTAAATGCACAATACAAATTAGGAATTTACTATTAACTACTAAAATTACAAAGGTGTAACATTTGAAAAACAAAAAATGGGATCATCTTTACATCTAAGCATGTCAGAGGTTCTTTTGGCAATGTGTTTCGTTTGCATATCAGTGGTGTTTGATTTATTTTGCATCAAGCATTTAGTGTTTAAAACACTGACAGCAATTTAAATACAAAATGTTAGCTGTCACTATTCATTTAGCTGATTATGTCAGATGCTTTAGTTTTAGGCAATGGTGGCACTTGTCACAAAAAGAAACAACATTCTGACAAGTTCAAAGATTGTCTACTTGAGGTCATAATTTTATGGCCGCACTGTTTAAAGATAAAGAAACAGAATATATATCAATAAGGAAGCAGAGTACCTGTATTTTTACAGAAATGTTCATCAATAAGCAAAATATTGTGTGAAATTCACTCTATTACTAAATAAGGTTTATTATCTAATTATAGTTTTCAGGATCATTTTTCAGTGATAGTTGATCAATAATGTAGAATTTTATATATCTCTCAATGCTTCTGATGAGAAATAAAATCTGATCTAACCTGTTGGCAAACATCTTTTATACCTTAGTTTATTTTTACTTGATATTAACAATTCTGTCAGTAGGAAAAACATTACCCATTTTTGACATGTTTTGTTTGCTAGCATCTACTACATACAGGTTGTAGAAGAATGTCTGCAAGTTGAAAATTTATATTGCAAACCTTTTGTTTAAGCTGTATTGTCAAATCCACATACATTCAACAGTCACGTAGGCCCAATGGAATAGTAATTAATTTTGCAGATAAAATATACTATTTTAATGCTTTGTTGTTATATGTTGCTATCCTTCGACGTTTATAAGACAGTAATGAAGAAATATGGATTTACATGTCTCCTTATTCAGCACTTGCAAATGGTTTGTTTCTGTCAGAACTTATTTTATAGTAAAATATCCCAATATTTATAAACATTTTTTAGACTGTATCATCTCACCTAACTGTCAAGCATTTCTTTTAACTTGGTATTGATCTGAAGGTATAAGAATCTATTTTCAAACTATCTGCCATAGATATAAAAACGGAAAAACTTTAGAAATAATTCGCAATGGATGACATTAACACTTCATGATGTGCTTGCAGCATCAAAATTGTTCTTGTGTGACATACTGAGATTCATTTAGAAATGGTTATTCTACACAATAGCAAGCAATGGTGATCTTGGGAATATAAGCAGTTGTAATCTGACACCGTTTTATCAAGAATGAACATAACCTCACAAAAAGCGAACTGTTTAAAAAGATAAATAATACTGAAAATGCATATGCATAATTAATTCAAATAGATAAATACAAATCACTTTACATTGTTGGTGATATATTATTTCAACAGGTTAATTACAGATATAACCAATAACATTATTTAAAACCAAGGAGACATTCATGCCAAACAAGATAATTCATGGTATTAATTTCTTCCATTACCTGTATAAGAACTTAATAATTCCATACCCTACCATATGACATAAAATGTAATTACAAAGCTATTGCAAACTAACTTCAAAATGTTTTAGTCAGAAAAATGTGAATGCTGGAGAAAGAAAAATGAAGGTATGTTTCATTGCTATGTCATTTACTGTAAGTTTTTTTTTTTTTTTACTTTACCCCAAATCCTTTCCATTATTACAAAAGTGAAGTTAAGCCACTGTTTTCTATCTTAATCCTCCTTCTCAGATGCCTCTGCACAGCTGCTTTTTTTTCACATTAGCTTCTAGCTAAACTGTTTCAGAGCAGCAGAACTTACAGTTCACCTAATAAACCAGGATGTCTTTAAACTTGTAATCATCCTATGACAGCAGTGCATCCTAGTAGGCTTCGGCAGAATGACAGATTAATATTTCCTGTTAGCACAGTTTGCTTGCATTAACTATATTAGAATGAAATTAAACGGCTTCTAGTCAAAAAACCTACAATCATTAAAACTAACCCCTAGATTCATCAAAATACTATAAATTTTGTATGAATAATACCCGTGATAAGGAAAAGGGGCATGGTTAGGGTAATTTTTGAGTTACCACACCATGTGCTACTTTAGCACTTTAGGTATTTTATGTACGTTAAATTTATCATACCTACAATATTTTCATCTCATAGCTTGCAAAGTGCCTAGACAGGCATTTTCTTATTTTTGGGCAACACTGTGAAAGAGAGAACCTCTTTATAAGGCTCACCTATAAGTCAACTATTTATATCACTATAGGAGGGTCAACTAGTAACTCGAGGTGAGGTTTTGGTGGTGGTCTAGGGTTTTCGGGCGAGTTTTTACATTCACAGTGAGACGTACGAACAGCACAGTACACATCAGTGAAAATTTGATGTGATTTGGAGTGAGGGAAGTAACACAAAGATGAGATTTCTACAATGTTCTCTCACCCTAGCTTGATGCACTTTCTACCTGGGTACTAACCCTAGTCCACCACTGAAACCTCTCCTTGAGTTACTAGCTGGTACTTCTATAGTGAAATAAATTGTTGGCTACTATATATATGCCAACCCAGAGGCTCTCTCTCTCTTTCTCTCTACTCCACTCCTATCCTCTTCTCTCCCCCTTTCCACCTGCAACAGAATTTGCGATAAATATTGCAAATTCTATTTTAGGCATATCACACAGCTTAATACCAGGAAAAAATGTGTAGTTATTTCCGGTATTAAAACATGCAATAATGTGCATTTCACTATCGTACACAATGTTAAATGTCCCTCATTTTCATAAACCCCACCCATACTCCTCCCCTTTGACTAAAATGTACAAATTTGCATTCGCATCTCGCGATGCGATAAATAACGCATGTGTTATGGCGTTATTGCAGACATTAGGGCTCTAATGCCTTCAATAACGCCATAATGCATTTTGATGAATGACATTGTAAGATTGGTCTAAAATCTGGATTTTCAATAAAAATACACTGAATCAGTTTTTCAACAAACTTAATGGATTAGAAAGCTGACCAGGAAATGGTGACATTCCTCAGAAAGACAATTTTTTTTAAATTATAACTGACTTTTAGCATTAATGCAATCACAAAATGTTAGACCTTAAAAATAATATAAATTATATATTGAGCCACATCTTAATGCAGCACTTTTGTTGCAAGCCAATCTGAAAGTCGGCCATATTGAAATGTTTTACTGCAGATAAAATGATGTAATTTTAAAGCACTATGGGCCTTATTTTCTAAGGCTATCACAGACTTGCGTTGTTAGCGCAAGCCTGCGATAGCTAGCAAAGGTAGCGCAAGCCTGCGCTACCTACATCGGGGCGGAGTCAGCCCTGGAAGAGGTGGAATCGGGGCATCACCGGGGCTGACTCTGCGAGGATGGCGCGGACAGCGAAAAGGTAAGGGCCTTTTCGCTGCCTATTTCGCGCCCAATAACTACACCTTCTATGGTGTAGTTATTGGGTGCGATGCCGGCAGCGATCGCACCACGGAGGTGCGATCGCTGCCGGCTAGCGCAGGACCGCCCCCCGTTTCTGCCCCCCGCCCCTTATTATCACATTTTTCTAAAGTACCCGCAGACCTGCGATACTTTAGAAAATGAGGCCCTATATATTCTTGAGAGGAAGACTGCAGGGTATCTAACAAGTGCTACCTTACTTGCTTTTCTATAACCTTCTCCTGTGCCTAACAAGTAGTTTCAATATTTGTGAAAATTCTTGAATAGGCTGTTCTTTCCCAATTCGAGTCTCTTCTAGAAGACAAAAAATCCCTATACCCTAACCAAATTGGCTTCAGGAAGAATCGCTCCACAGAAACTCATCTACAATCCATAATAGACCCTATACTGGCAGGACTTCGACTCCAATAAATCATACTGCTTAGTACTGATCGACTTAACAGCTACCTTCAACACTGTTGACCATAATCTTCTATGCCACAAGCTGAGAAACATAGCATTGATAGAAATGTACTAAAATGGTTCGCCTCTTTTCCTTGCTGACAGATCTTTCCATGTAAAAACTAGATAATCACTTATCCGACACATTCCAGTGCACACCTACTGTTCCGTGCTATCAGCAACCCTATTAATATCTACATGCTGCCTTTGTGCAAATTATTATCTGTCCTTGGAATAAACTTCATTCTATATGCAGACGATCTGCAATTCTATATCCTTCTAACAAAATAATTTGAGAAAACAGCATCACTTATTTCTGAATATATGATCATCATAAAAGAAAAACTTGCACAACTGAAACTATCAGTCAACCCCAAAAAAACCCCCAAACTAATTTGGTTGTGATGAAACCCACCAAAATCTGTTCCACCTGATATTGATCTTGGAAATTGCTAACTAATTCCAGCAACGCAGGTAAGGGATCTTGGTGTCCAAGTTGATGAAAACTTAACTATGAAGACAAACATTAGAAAACTGATCAAATCTGGTTTCTATAAACTATGAATTCTGAGCCGACTGAAACCTCTACTAAGCACAGTAGACTTCAGAATTGTTTTATAATCTCTAATATTCTCAACTTAGATTACTTCAATTCTCTATTTCTACGACTTCTGGCTAGTCAACTTAAACCACTCCAACTACTGCTAAATGCTGCAGCCAGACTACTGAACAGAAAAAGAAAATTCGACCACAATCACCCTAACCCTGATAGCATTGCATTGGCTCTCTGTACAGTTGAGAATATACAAAGTTCTAACAATAATATACAACATGAATCCAGACAATGATTTGATGGGAATAACATTTAAACTACATATTTCCACATGAGCACTCAGATCTCAGTATAAAGGCTTGCTGGAAATCCCGACCATAAAGAATTCTCATCTAACACAAATGAAAGACAGAGTGATATCAATTGCAGACCCAATGCTAGAGAATCTTCGAATAATAACCGATATTAAGAAATTACTGAAAACTTGGCTATTCGATAATACCTACTCTCTGACTGGTATAACCAATTCCCCCTCACTCTGATAACCAACTATGGGGGTCATTTTCCAAGGAGTTAATGCAATTTGCAAATGCAAATTTGTATTCAGGGGGTGGAGTATATGTAAAGTTATCGTGTGTGGCAAAACAGCTGCAGTGTTAGCACAGCCAATAGCTACAACCCTTTCATTCACAATACCTTGTGCGCTAGAGGCCAGTAAAGGATTATCACAGTATTTCCAGACAGCCTGTTTCAGTATCGAGAGAGAGAGAGAGACTTGCTATAATGTCTACTCCCTAGACAGGTATTTGTATCCCTATGAGAGGCCCCCCTAGTAACTCGAGGTGGGGATTAGGTAAGAGTGTAGGGGGTTGGGGCCACTTTCACATTCAACGTGAGACGAACGAACAGAACAGTGGTCTCTTGTGAAGATTTGAAGGCCTTCGGAGTGAGGAAATTCACTCCAAGATGAGATTTGGTCAATGTTCTCTCCACCTAGCTTGATGGACACTCTACCTGGGCAACAACAAGCTAGGTGGAGAGAACATTGTCCAAATCTCATCTTGGAGTGAGTTTCCTCACTCCGAAGGCCTTCAAATCTTCACAAGAGACCACTGTTCTGTTCGTACGTCTCACGTTGAATGTGAAAGTGGCCCCAACCCCCTAAACTCTTACCTAATCCCCACCTCGAGTTACTAGGGGGGCCTCTCATAGGGATACAAATACCTGTCTAGGGAGTAGACATTATAGCAAGTCTCTCTCTCTCTCTCTCTCTCTCTCTCCTCTCTCTCTCTCTCTCTCCTCTCTCTCTCTCTCTCTCTCCCTTAAATCTGGAATGTTTAACTTGAATATTTATCTGTATGCATGCCTGCCTTTGTGAGTGTTAAACCTGTACACCATTGTGATCTAGTGAATCTCACATGGAATGATGATAAATAAATGCTCATGCCCCATTCTGTCCCTTTTTTACTCAATGCGAGATATTTGCACATCAGTACTTGTGCATGTATGTGGCAGATTTATAAAATCCGTCAGAGATGCACATGTTCTAGATATGCATGTATATGTGCTTTTGGCATGTGCATCACTTTTAAAAATTCACTTTATGTATATAAGAAACCTATACTCTCACATTCACTATTTTTTAAAGCTAGAAGTACATGCATACCTTGTTCTGGCGCACATATTTATGTACAAAAAAAATGGGGAGGGTTAGGGGTATTCTGGGATGGGGCCAACAGTTATATACTAAGTGGCTATTTTAAAAACACTTATGCATATACATTTGGCAACTTGCATAAATTTCACAACAGCTCATTATCTTATGCAATTGATATCAGACTTGTTTACTGTGTACTACTGGCTCAGTGGGAAGTCTGGGTGAACAAGAGGGAGTTAAGGCTGAAGAACCAGGAGGGTCTTAATGACTTGGAGAAAGACTGGGTGATAGGCTAAATAACTGCTTAATTTTAATTATCTGCACATGTTTTAAAATATGACAACTTGCGCATGTAAATCATGTTTTACGCTAGTAGGTCCAGTTTTGCATGTAAAACATATGGGCCTAATTTTAAAACATTTACATGCTTAAAATTGGGTTTTACACTTGTAAATGCACTTTAGTCATGTAAGTGGGCTTTTGAAAATTGCTACAATATATGCCATTGAATTGTTCATATGATTTCATGTGTAAGTACGCTTTACATGCGTAAATGGCTTTTTAAAATTGCTACAATAGTATGTTACATTTTACATATGTAACTCCTTACCCTTAAAGTGTCTATGTTTTTAAAATAGGTAGGAAAAGTACACGCTTTCAAAGCACTGCATGTATTCACACATAAGCATACATATGTGTCTATGTTTTTGGGTAAAAATACATGTATTTTATAATATGCACATATATGATATATGTGGGCTATAAAATACTAACGTAGATCTACACACAGACATATACACACATACATGCTGCTGTACATAGCTGTTATCCTCATAGTATAAAAAATAGGGAGTTAACCAAGAATCTTGCCTTATATCACCTTACAACCTAATTCCACATCTAAGCATCTAGTTGGAACCTGCTCCAAGCACACTCACTGCCATTTATAAATGAATGCGGGAAGTGAAGAGGGTCTGAAGCTAAGGCATCATGGGATTTCATTTTATAGGGCCAGGGATATTTCCTTAATTAATCTCCAACCTTAATCCTCTCTTACCCAGCCATCTCAGTGACTGTCTTTGGTAAGGCGACATAGCCTATAGTTCTTTCAAAACACAGTACGCTTCATCTTAAATTCCATCCATAGTGTGTTTACAAAGATGCCTTGCACAACAGATAGTGAACACTGCCTCTGCATCATCCCCAGCTCCTGCTGGTCTAAATGAACAGACCTGTTCAAGAATCAAAAAGAGATGGTCTGCATGGTAACACCCTATGTTACTATGTTCTACTGGGTCATTGGGCCAGTCTACTATGATTTTTATTTAGTTGGGCAATAAGATTGGGACAGAGAGGAAATCTATTTGGCCCTTTGTGGCAAAGTTCTTCATACAATAAAGCAATTCTATGGCTAGTTTGTTGGTGGGGTGGGGTATGATTGCAGATAGGAAAAGTAATGTGATGGTCTGTGACCTATATCTTAAAATAGAAATGTGCAAAGTGAAAGGAAACTGACCCAGTATTCTCTCCATTTATCTATATGTTTTATCTGTTTTATAAAAGAAGACATATGACAAACTAAGAAATTCATTAAACTAAAAAATAGAAAATGAAGGTTCAAGATTATTTTGATATAATACTGCAAAAATACTTCTGAAATTATTCAGTAATGTTAAAAAAAATCCATTCACAGAAAAACACAAAATTAATATCAGTAATTTTTTGTCTCAAAGTGATAAAGATTAATAGAGAGGAGTTAAAATGCATTTGAAAAACTATTAGTTTAATTTTCTTTTAAACTTAACCTGATACTTGTGTTAAGGTGCTTTTGTAGTCTATCATTTGTAAACACATCTTTCTGATGTTTCTGCCAACATCCTGGCAACAAAGCAGTGCAATTTCAAATGAGCTAATTAACTTAATTGTTGATGAAGCATGAAATAGTTCATTCACCCTGTTAGCCGCACCATGACAACATGAGATTCTTAGCCTGTGAAGTTACTCATCTATATAAAACCCCCTTTTCTATATAGCCATTCACTTAAATCTGTTTATTCCAAAAATGTTCAGAACCATTATGCAAAAAACTATTTTAATTATAATATATCAGAAGAAGAATAACAAGATGTGTTCTGTTAATAAGTTAAACACTAATTCAAAACTGACAAAACTATAGAAAAACAATTAAAATATGAAACAATTATATAAAACTGTTTTAAAAATTATAAACAGTAGCAAAAGACCACTTTTGTGTGATGACTGTTTTCATGGTTTTGTTCATCTTCAAGGAAAGAAAGCACACCAGCGACATTGTTTTAGCTCCTAAATGTTTAGTGTTTCCATGGAAACAGCAGCACAGATAATCAAGCTAATATCTAACTGATTTGAAAAAAAATGTTCAAATACAGTACTAATTAGCAAAATAGTAGCTGTATATGTATAAATGTATAATATACACACACATTTGTACACTTGCCTAGAATTAAACACAACTTTCATGTACACTAGCAACCAAAAATACAAATACCGTTTCAATTTTCCAGGCCTTCATTTTATTAAAGGAATAATGAGGATTAAACACCATGCATTCGAAATGCTTGAAAAAGTTTTATTCATGAAAGCCAGAACAATAATATGTCCCTTAGCAGATGGCCTTGATAATCCCAGTTGCCTGGAATAGAAAAATCAGTTGGTATGCTTTACAGCAAAGTGTTTCCAGCATATTTTGTCTTTACCTCTCACTAACATGAAAAAGAACAAATGAATAAAAAGCAAACCTACTTTAAAAACTGTCCAAAATCTTCACAAATGCTTTCACAGCCAGGCCATTTACAAACTCCATGACCGTAGAGAGTGTGAGAGGCCCCAGTCTCCTCATGTGACGAGCTGTAGCAAAAGAAGAGAGAGTCAGATTAATCTCAAAAGCCATAATCGTTGGAGGCTGCTAGCGCCTGTCAGGTTACGATCAGTGACAAACAGGTCAAAACAGGTCAATTCAGCTCAGAGCAGTCAGAAAAATGTAATCGTTCTATTGAATAGTTCAACTGCCAAGGCTAGATGATGTTCCAATTAGAGAAGAAATAGAGTCAAAGATGACTGTTAATAAAGGAGGAAAAAATGAGATGACTGTATAATACAGTATGGTAATTTTGCCATATGACCCATCTGTAGCATTTTGCCTATAAATAAAAAATTTATTTCAAAATTGATCAATTTTTAAGAAAGCATATTTAAAATTGGTAACAGAGACTTGTATAAAGTTGAAATGCTCTTTCATTTTAAAAAGTGAGGATGTAAGCTTATTAATTGTTCCATCTTATTTTTATTCTAATCAAAATGCTGCACATATATACCTAATTTCAGTTTCTGAAGAGATGAAATCTCTTTTTGTTTGTGTGGCTATCAAAGACTTCATATTAGAGAGGAGCATTTGTTATATATATTGAATGCAAGTTTCAAAGTCATTTCCCATACTACACCAGTATTTTACCGCAGAAAAGGGCTTTATGAAAATTGCCCACATCTATGAGTGTAAAATTAAGCATGTTGTTTGACAACGAGCATAATTTTACTCGCATTGTTAGGAGGTATTCTCATGTAAAAGGTTAAATCAGGGGAGGCCACAATACTTGAGATTTAGGATTTTTAAAACCATACACATTGTTTTAGCTAGGAAAAGTACATGCAGAGAAAGCAGGTACAACTCTGTAGGTACATTTTCCTGGGGCAATAAAGCATACAAACCAGCTTTGATTATCGATGCAAACCCCATGGGCAATTCCATAATGGTAAATTGATCCTCCAATACATAAAACTAGCTTTAATTAAAACAGCAAAACAGAAATCAAACCATTTCACAAAAAAAATAAAAATGTAAATAGAACAACCTGCTATTACATATACAGTAAATTAAGACCAGACCACATACCAGTTATCCAAGTATTGTCTCTTAGCTTACTTTTCAATAATTTAAGAAATCTTTTTTTAATTATTCATCTGAAACTGTTAATTATAGACCTCTTTAAATTATAGTAATGTTATGTTGCATAACAGCTCACTTCCAGCCTAACTTAAAGATATTGAGCAAGTAGTACAGTTGCAGCTTAAGTTCACCCACTGACACAGCTAACAAGCTATCAACAAGAAGTCCACCATACCAGCATCTTCAGCCTGAACAGAATGCTATCTGTTTAAAGTTTAAGGCAATGTTCAGCATTTCATAAATTACCCCTGCAATTTACAATGAGTTCCATTGACTTCAATCCAGTTGTAATAATTTGCCATGGGATCATTGCAGAATGAACTGAATACATGAAGTCAGACATAACTGTGATATTTTAAGTTTACAATGCTTGAAATGCATCTGAGCCTGCTAAAAAATTAGTTTGTAAGTAATTGACATTTATTAAGAAACTTTTGGAGCACATTCTATGAAGTCATTGTGACCATAATCCTGAAAGTAAATTTTTCATCTGTTCAGAAAGTGTAGATCCTATTCTTATTTTTTTAAATAAAATGATTAATTAAACCGATATATAGCTGTGGTCTAGATAGAAATGGAAAAATTGACTTAAAAGGGTTGGGGTAGAAAGAGTTTAAGGAAGGAAGTCTACCTAAAGAAATGATTCCCAAACTTATGCTGGAGGCATACCTAACCAGTCTGTTTTTCAGGATATCCACAATGAATATGCATGAGATATATTTGCATACATTGGAGACCAAGTGTGTACAAATCAATCTCATGTATATTCATCATGGTCACCCTTAAAACCTGACTAGTTAGGTATGTATCTATGACTGGGTTGAGAAACCCTGATCTAAGGACTCATCTATCCAAACCTTATTAACCCCAGTTAAGATCTGGCTCAAGAATGGAAACATGGAGTTGTTTAGTAAATAAGCTGCAACAATAACAGGTGGACTAAGTTAAAGACACCACGTAGTTGTCTGATATCATAAACGTGCGTAAAGTCTACTCACTGATAAGTACATTTTAAAAGGAGCATGTGTGCGCCCATGAACGCGAGTGTTGGGCACGCGAGCAAAAATACACTTGATTTATATTGTGCATGCATACCATTTAAAATATCCCTACTGTGGCATGTGTTGGAGACTTTACATGCATGAAAGAGAGAAACTCTTATAAAAGGCCAATCTAAAATCCTACATATATCCCACTGTAAGAGGGGCACTTTCAACTCAGAGTGGGGGTTTTTGTGTGTGTGTGTGTGGGGGGGGGGGGTCAGTGTTACAAGTATGCATGTATTTTCAGAAGTATAGGACACACACACATTTTATAAAATAACTGCCATTGCATTTAATTTTGGGTTATTAAGTGCAAATTGGTACAATTATTATGTACATCATATACAAAGCGCATATTTTTATAAAATGGGTAGAGAAAGTATGCGTGCTCCTGCATTACAAATACATGCACTCACTGAATATATTAAAAGAACTTACATGTGTAAATGTAACATACTATCATAGAAATTTTAAAAAGCCATTTAGATGTGTAAAGTGCACTTACACATAAGAACATAAGAACATAAGAAAAATGCCATACTGGGGTCAGACCAAGGGTCCATCAAGCCCAGCATCCTGTTTCCAACAGTGGCCAATCCAGGCCATAAGAACCTGGCAAGTACCCATGAATATCATATGGACAGTTCAACGGCATATATTGTAGCAATTTTCAAAGACTATTTACACAGGTAAAGTGTATTCACATGTGTAAAACCCAATTTTAAGCATGTAAATGCTTTTTAAAATCAGGTCCTGTGACGGAGTGTACCAACAGCTCCCTCATTCTATCTTAAGGAGCCCAGTTCAGGCTTTAATCCAGGTCTCCTTAAGGCAGAAGGCCACAAGAAATTCTGGGTGAAGGGAGGTTCTCTTTACTCTGCCATAAGAGCCCAGGCCTAGAGAGCTTGAAGAGGCCTGAGGGAACCGGTAGGACCCCATGATATACTCAAACAGTGAATGTTTACCTGTTAGTTGTGCCTGATGCAAGGTGAGTTACTATTTTGATTCATGTATCTTTGAAGCACTGCAAATAAATACCTGCATGATAACTAAGTTGGTCCAGTCTTATTGTATTCCTGAACTATTCCTGTAGCTGCAGCAGGCCCGAATACACTACACATGGTGTAAGTTTGGGGATTTGTTTTGCTTAAGCAGGAAGTACAAGTAAAAGCAGACAGGCTTCATGAAGAAGAAGAAGCAAAAAGCTTGCTTGCAGAGTTTTTTTTCTCCTGGGGCCTTCTGACTTCAATTTCTACTACAGGAGGCCAAAGGGACTTTCCCTGCCCGAACAGTCAGGGGTCAAGTAGTAAGTTAGGTTGCACAGGCCAGCAGGTGTTGTTTTCTCTGCCTTATGGGAGGTATCCATTTGGGAGCTGGCCCAAAGGGAGATAAAATGGAGCAGGTAATACAGGTCATGGACAGGAAAGAGGTACGATGAATGAGGTGATCAAATTTGCAAATGACACAAAATCATGCAGAGTAGTTAAATATCAAGCAGATTGAGATAAGTTGCAGGAGGACCTCGTGAGACTGGAAGATTGGGTTTCCAAATGGCAGATGAAATTTAATGTGGACAAGTGCAAGGTGATGCATATAGGGAAAAATAACGCTTGCTGTAGTTACATGATGTTAGGTTCTATCTTAGGAGTTTCCACCCAGGAAAGAAATCTAGGCTTCATAGTGGATAATACATTGAAATTGTCAAC
This sequence comes from Rhinatrema bivittatum, assembly GCF_901001135.1. NCBI lineage: Eukaryota > Metazoa > Chordata > Amphibia > Gymnophiona > Rhinatrematidae > Rhinatrema > Rhinatrema bivittatum. Next base: position 93,786,675 of record NC_042623.1, read on the forward strand.
TCATTGTTCTGTGGCAGTCAAAAAAGCAAACAGAAAGAACCCTGTGACGAAGAAGCCTAAGGGAGCAGGGCACAACATGGGGTTGGGGTGGAGAACCAGGCAGGGGGGAGAAATGATGGATAGAGGGAGGAGAAAAGGGGTGGGCAAAGGGAGGGCAATAGGCGGGGACAGAGGCGAGCTTCATGAAAAGGGGATGCACATGCTAGAATGGCCCCTTTTTGATGGCAGAAGCAACCCGAGTGTTTGCTCACCTCTTTGGCAGACTTTGGGTGTTCAGCAGCAATTGAGCAGAGAAAAAGGTTGGCAATAATGGGGTCTCGATTCTGTTTGCGGTGAGTCGTTCTTTCAAGTTGACGGCACGGTAAATAATAATAATAAAATGAGAAACCCATTTTGAGGCTGAGGAGGAACTAGTTACTTATTGGCCTACCGAGTTAAGGGAGCACCGGAGATGAGGGAACATTATGGCAACTGGGAGGTGGGCAAGGCCCTGGTGGTCGGCTGGGTGCTGACGAGTGTGTGGTGGGCAAAGGGGGTGTACAGTACAGGTGTCGTGTCTGAGTCTGGCTGGGGGTGAGGGCATGAGAGGATTTGTAGCTGAGTGGCCCTCCTACCAGCCCCTATACTAGCACCAAGCTAATATGTATATATATATATATATATATATATATATAAAAAGGGTATCAAACAAGAGAGAGCCAGTGTTGCTGTGTGATGGATGGTGTCTTGGCCGCGGTTTGATGGAGGAATGGTTGGTGGTGCAACAGATCACCACGTTGAGGATGGGAGAATGGCAGGACAGAAAGTTGGCCACATGTATAGGGAGCTAAGGGCTGCAGATATGATGGGATGAGCCACTGAATTTAAGGTGCTGGGCAAACATGATGGCCATGTTGGAGTGGGCTGGTAATGAGGCCCAAGTGATGACGCAGGCATCCATCTTGGGATTGGCCCAATAATATAGGGCCTCATTTTCCAAGCAGTTTACCGCATGCGATAAATTCGCAAATCGCGTTAACGGCTGTTAACGCGATTTGCGAATTAGTAATTTGGTATTCAGGGGGCGGAGCATATGTAAAGCAGGAACCAGTTTATCGTGTGCGGCGACACACGATAGTTCCGGACCGCCTGTTTCAGGCTCTGCAGGGAGGGAGGGGGGGAGAGAGAGAGAGAGAAAGGGAGAGAGAGAGAGCACCTTACTATAGTGCCTATGCCCTAGACAGGTATTTTAATCCCTATGGGAGGGCCACCTACTAACTCGGGGTGGGGATTAGGTATGAGCGTCGGGGGTTGGGGGCCACTTTCGCATTCCACATGAGACCTACGGAAAGAACAGTGGTCTCTAATGAAGATTTGCTGGCCGTCGGAGTGAGGAAACTCACTCTAAGAGGAGATTTGGGCAACGTTCTCTCCACCTAGCTTGCTGGACACTCTACCTGGGCAACAACAAGCTAGGTGGAGAGAATGTAGCCCAAATCTCCTTAGTCCCTTCTACTGCATTAACTTGCCTGGGAGGAAAATCTCACTGCAAAAAAAACTTGAAAAATTCAAGCTATACTGAGCATGAGGTTAAGAAGACTCATTGTGGCACTACATCACAGAAAGGCTTGATGCCAGTGGGCATTATTAAGAGCATGGTGTACACAGGAAGGTTGACCTGTATGGGCCTGATTTTAAAAATCATTTTCACAATTAAAATTGGATTTTACATGTGTAAATGCACTTTTCTTGAGAAAGTGGGCTTTTGGAAATTGATACAATATATGTAATTGAATTGTTCATAGGATTTACTCATATAAATATACTTTATTTGAGTAATGACAATTACTATGATAGTATATTACATTTATGCATGTAACTGCTTTGAAAATTTACCTATAAAGTGGGATCGCCTTTATATTGGTGCTGTGATCATGTCACAAACTTAAAGTAATTTTTATGAATTTCCCTTAGTTTGGTGGGTGATATATTGTTTTGATGGAGTTTTCCATCAGTGACAACATGAGTTTTCATTAACTTCCTTTGCCTGTGTATTAGTGTGCTTGCTGATGGAATCTAAGAACAAAAGTGGCACTTGCAATTGATGGAGTTTTGGAACTGACCTTTCTTTCCTCACTCTTTTTTTCTTACATTTGTGTTTACTTGGTTTCCAGGCTTTGGAGGGCCAGGGGTCAAATCTGCCATTACTTAACCTGATCCAAGGCCACATCCTCTCACCTACTGAAGTTTGTCTTACAAATTTTAAGGTTATGTTTGAGTATGTCCTTGAATTTAATGTATAGTCTTAACCTATGTCAACTTTTCAGGTGGCCATACATAAGAGCTTTGGTGCTCCATCTTTCTAACATGGCCAGTCCACCAGAGCTGGGATTTCACCACCATGCCTTCCAATTTGGAGATCTGGCACCTTTTTAGAGTTTCTTTGCTATAGATCTTGTTTTCCATCTAATATTGCTGAATTGTTAAAGGGCGGCCTTGAGCGTGGGAAACCTCAGAGGCCTTCGCAATCTGTTGCGCTCCACTGGCTGGGAGTGCTAGGGGTGAGATGTGTGCCCCTTGCGGTAAGACGGACCTCGTCTAGGGTTGGAGCTGACCAGGCCCCTGCCGACCTGCATGCCTGGATGAGGCCAACCACGCAAGGTTGGTCTCTGAGTGTCCTCCGACTACTCACAGCCCTTTCGGACCTGCTGCAGGGAGCAGCACAGGTGGCAGGACGGACAAGGGACGAGGGCGGACAAGGGCTGAAGCTTGAAGGCTGAGACGAAGGCTTCAGGACTCAGGAGAAGAACACAAGGCATCGACATCCAGAAAGGCGAGCAGATGGAAGCTCCAGTCATAGAAGGCATCTGAGACTAGTGTAGGTGGAGTCTCAAGGCAACAGAAATGTCCGAGGCAAGGATGAATGTTACGGACCTTGGGAAATCCAGACGAGACAAAAAGGACTTGGAAGATTTAGACGAAGACAAGTGGGCACTGTTCCTCAGGGCGCCCTACACAGCCCACTACTCAAGGCGGACTCAATGGGCTGGTCACGGACCACCCTGTCCTCTACGCGCCCTACACAGCCTAAGGAGGCTGGTCACGGACCACGCAGGAGCGGAGCAGGCTCAGGAAAGGAATCAAACTGACAGAGGCTCCAATGACCGGAAACAGGAACCGGACGGAACGGATTTACCCTTGGGGTGGCCATCTGGAGGACTCGGGGAGCTGGAACATTGCAGGAACAGACATCAGGAAGATCAGGTAGATAAGGACCTCTAGCCATTGAGGACATCAGGCCTTCTGGAACATCAGGAGGCCAGAGACGGAGGATGTCAGGAACATCAGGACGGCAGAGAAGGAGGACGTCAGGCTCAGGAAAGGAATCCAACTGGCAGAGGCTCCAGTGACCGGAAACAGGAACCGACGGAACGGATTTACCCTCGGGGTGGCCATCTGGAGGACTCGGGGAGCTGGAATATAGCAGGAACAGACATCAGGAAGATTAGGTATATAGGGACCTCTAGCCATCGAGGACGTCAGGCCTTCTGGAACATCAGAAGGGCAGAGACGGAGGACGACAGGAATATCAGGCCATCAGAGACCGGGATCAGGAACAGCAGAGATGAAACGAAGAGGAATCCCTTGAAATACTGGAACACCAAGCAAGAGCAGGAACATGGAGTCCAAGAGAAAGGAGAAGCTCCTCAGATGACTGGCTCATTGCGACGGCAAAGCTGAGTGGAAGTTGAAGTCCTTTTATAGGACTGAAGAAGGCAACTCCCTGGGAGGAGTTTGGATGGGCCACACCTAGCTGGCCCTATAACTTAGGAGAAGTGCTACGGGCCGGCCCCTAGGGAGAAGGGCGTGGCCAAAACCAGGAAGTCCATGCAGACCCAAGCAAGCCTCAAGCAGGCCAAGGGCATCGAAAGCCTCCCAGGCCCTGGAGCAAATCCTGGACAGTGTACAGGTGAGACCCTGGCTTTGGAGCGGCCTCCAGGAAAGAGGTGAGAAGCCTCCTATAGCACAGCTACAGGAGGATTCATAACATGAATTGCTCGAGTTGCCTTAAGATTCAGCAGTGTAGCATGCACTATTCACTTCCACAGAGCAGTATATACACTACCACTACCTGATACATTTTAATCTTAGTAGGAAGTCTCATTTCTCTTTTCATTCTACAAATGATGATGAAGTCTGTCAAAGGAAGAGCTTACCTTGGTAATACATTGTATATACTTATCATCAACACTGGTGATGTTGTAAAAAATGCTTCCATTATAACCAAATTTGTCAGCTACATTACCTTGAGTAGTCTTGATAAAAAAAACTGTGGGATTGAGAATGACCGTATATTTGCCAGTATATTAACTCAGAATTTTAATTTTAGGCTAATGATGAGCTCAAAGCCTGAGTAAATTGCTCTATGATGACTTGAATGTTGTCCAGTGAATGGGCTATTAGTGCATAGTCATCCACAAACAATAAATCCTTAACCACTAATTACATCATTTTGGAACAAGCCTGTAAACTTCTCAGGTTGAACAATCCCCCACCTGTGCGTGACTAGTTGCAAGCAGCCTGGTCCATATCCTGGAAAGCATCCAGGAACACCACAGACAGGACAATGAAGAAGCATGCCCACACCAGTATACTGCCTTGTTTTGTGTTTTTGGACTCGAAAGGGGTCAGGGAATTCACCACATTCCTGAAACTTGGCCAACATCCCTTCATAGAAATATCTCATATTGGAAACAAACCTTTCTGAGCAGCCAAGTTTCTGGAGAATATGCCACAGGAAATTGTGACTAATTGTGTTAAAAGCCTTTGTCAAGTCTATATAGACACTATACAGATCTTAGTTTTGCTGAAGACACTTATCCTGAATATGCTTAGCCATGGACACCATGTCTTTTGTCCTTTGGCCAGGTCTGACTCCATACTGTGATACTAGGAAGATTCCGTTCATGGGTTTTCCAGCATTTTATTGAGATTTACAATTGCCAGCACTTTCCTGGCAATGGACAATGGAGAAATTCCAAGATAGTTATCACAGCTGTTTCTGTTGTCTTTCTTGTTATACAGATGGCCTCCACATGAGTGAGATGTTGGTGCAGTCCTGGTCCCACTCTCTCATCTGTATGCACCACAAGCTGGATGATGCCAAAGCTGCCACAAGTTCAGCTGTGCAACTAGATACAGATTTTATATCAGAGTAGCTATCTTTCAGGTAAGTTGCTAACTCAAGACTTAAGAGATTTGTTATGATTGGTGTGTGTGTGTACCCTTGGCCCGAGGAGCGAGTTGATACAGCCCATGCGGAGGAGCCCCACAGGTCCGCACCGTCAGGAGGCGAGGTGTTGGAGTAGCGGGAAACTCTGGGCACAGTAGTGGGGAGATCCCCAGAGACCAGGAGGTGACCCCCGTAGGGTAGCAGACTGTAGGCAGTACTTGGAGAGCCTGAAGAGAGAGGGCACCAGGCAGACCGTAGAATGGTGGGCGCAGGAATAGCCATGCGGGAGATTCTCCGGTAGGACAGCCCCGAGGGGTGGAGCTGCAGCATAGTGGGCGTAGACAGGAGAGTGTAAGTTAACCCACAAGGTGGGGAAGCCCGAGCCCGATCCCAGCAGCTCAGGCTTCTCCTCCGGAGATCGGAGGAGAGCTGGCTGAGCAGTAGAAAAGCAGGCCCGTAGAGCGGGACAGTTGGCAGTGGTAGTATATCCTGAAGCAGGCCCCGAGGAGCGGGGGAGCTCAAGGTAGTCTCTGAAATGGTAAGTGGCAGCCCGAGGAGCAGGAGAGCGTGGACAGTCTTGAATAGCACAGGCATAACCCTGAAGAGCGGGGAAGGCCAGCCGAGGACTCACTAGTCGCTGCAGTAGTTCCAAAGGAGACCCAAGTGGTAGAGCTGGTAGCCAGATAGGACCCAAGAGGCGTGGTGCCAGCCCAAGGAGCGGGGTAGGCCAGGGGAGCGAGTCCCTGTAGGAGCGCACACTGACCCCCGAGGAGCGGGTGCCAGACAGGGTCCAAGATGCAGGCAAGAGGAAGCATCTCAGGAACAAGAGGCAGCGTAGGACTCATACGGAACTTATTGCCAAGTTAGGTTGCTGAGGGCGAAGATGGAGCTTAAGTACAGGAGTCCGATGATATCATCAACAGGGTCGCCCCCGAGGTTCCCGCTGAAACGGCTTCAAAGGTGGGACTTGTGACGCGTGCGCGTGCCTAGGAGGACCTGACATCGGAGTAGGAAGTAGCAGCATCCATGCCTCCATGAGGAGGCCCGAGGAACGTGGCAATGCAGGCAGGCCTGCGCAGCGAGCAGACCCAGGGAGGACAGGAGTGTGGAGCAAACAGCGAGTACTCGCGGTTGCAGCCATCTGCGACCGACAGGCATAACAAAATTTACCTGCTGATGCTATTTAATCTATAGCTGGGGCATGACTGACATCATGTCAAAGCATATTCACACATCGGATGGCCTGTGCATATTATATCTAGGGTCCATTCTGCTCTGAAATCTTGAGCAGATTAGCCTTGAGTTATGAGATGCCAGTTGCCTGTGTGTTGCCACAAAAAGGCACTTTAGGAGTCTTGGTAGTGGAGAGGTTATATCCTAGCAATGAAAACTTATGTACTCAGGTTCCACTTTCATCTAACAGAAAGTCAGCAGGAATTATACTGCTGCACTTGACACATTACACTCACCCTAAGGCAGTATTTCACAAACTGGTCCTAAAGTACCTCCTAGCCAGTATAGTTTTCAGAATATCCACAGTGAATATGCAAGAGATAGATTTACATACATTTGAAGTAGTATATGCAGCTCTACCTCATGCATATTCACTGTGGATATCCTGAAAACCATACTGTCAAGGGGGTACTCCAAGACCAGGTTCAGAAATACTGCCCTATGGCAATAGATTGTAAACGGTATGCTTTTATCATAAATATTTGCATAGGCAGTCTCAAGATGTTCCATCTAGAGGGCATTAATGAAAGGCATTTCTGCAAGTAAAAAAGATTGTTTATCTATGGAAATGGGCTCTTTGATTATTGTAAATAAATATATTAACTAACAAAATACTACCCCAGAGAAAATATCTCAATATCACATAAGGGTGAGTGTACAATCAGTTTGAAAAAGATCAGAAAACATACAGTAAACGAAACAATTTTTTATTATTTACTTAAACATCTTATGAATTAAACCAAATCATTTATACTCATACATTACTATAAAATAATTTACATGTATATTATATATGTATAAAGAACATATAGAACATATACATTACATATACATTACATGTAAATATAATTAAAAAATAAATCACTACCCATACATAACACACACATACTGAATAAAAAATAAACCGAAGAAGAAAAAAAAGGTTTCAATAATAACCACTCTAATTCTTGCTCATACAGATCCAGATAGAGGTACTCATTCTAGAAAGAATAATCAGATCTTCAATCTACTCTATAGATTGTCATACAGAAAATCATCCCTAAGTATACTTGTGGAAGACTGATTCCAAAAAATCCCGACCAGGGCCCAAGTTTTGCTTCCAAAAAGAGGCTGCTTCAGGGGAACTAAAATATAAAGAAATATGTATAAATAACCAATTACATTTTTTTTAATATTAATAATTCTCTATATTATAATATTTGGTCACCAGGAAAAATTGTTAATTATTCGCCAACTAGCAAAGGTCTTGCGCACGAAAAACAAGGAAAATGTCTAATATGGATCAAAAAAGAGGCATGCTGAATGCCATTTTAGACCATTTCTCCCACACATATGAGTTCTTATTGCTAGTCTTGGCTGTGCTGAGGTTGCCTATAAACAAAGAACTCTTTACACAAAAATCAAATAAATTAAATTATACCAGACTACTACCAAATACCCAGAAAATAGAAACCATCCATCAATGAGCTGATACATCTTGACACTTAGAATAGGGCATTGATTTAGTATACAATCAATTTTAAAAAACCGGGAATGCTATTTACTAAGATAGAGAAGTTTTCAAGAAATTGGCCCATAGAATCAACAATGACTAAAATATTTTTAATCCCCAAAAAAACTTATTTGAAGAAGAGACCTTATTGATAAATAGTTGCTTTTTTGGAAATGTGGGTCATACATTTTGGTTTGTAAACAACTCTATATAGGAATGAAACTGACTTTAATTCTTTATTAAGATTCGATAGTTGTCACCCCTGCCAAATGAAGGAAGCTATACCTGAAAGTCAATTCCTTCATCTTCATCACATTTGTTCAACGCTGGAGGAATTTAAAGAACAGGCAGCAATTATTCGTCTCGCATTTATCGAGAAGGGATATCCTAGCAAGGTGATCAAGAGAGCATATAAGAGGGCATGATTTTGTGATCATGAATGGCTACAAAAGTCCCTCTTCTCCCACCAACAGGATTATGTGTTTCACCACATACTCCTAGGGTACATCAGGTTGTGCAGATCATTTAAACTCATTGGTTTATTCTTAGGGGGCCGGATTTTAAAAAGGCCGGGCGACGTGCATACGTCCCAGGGATTTACAAAAGGGGCAGTCAGGGAGCAGGGGCGGGGCCAGAGACCTCGGACAGAGCGGCCATTGCCGCTGTGTCGGAGGATCGCATGCTGGCAGCTTGCTGGCGTGCGCAACTTGCACCTCTCCGGAGGCAGGCGCAAAAGGGAAGACAAAGGACAGGGGGGGTTAGAGTAGGGCTAGGGGGGAAAGGTTAGGGGAAGGGGTGGGAAGGTCAGGTTAGGGGGAAGGGAATGGGGGAAGGCAGCGCCGCTCGGCACTGTAGAGCCCCTGCCCGCGGCTGCTCTGCGAACAAGGCCTTACCTTTTCTTCTGCGGCCCGGTCTGCCACCGAGCCGCACTGCCTCCTCCCTTCACGGCCTGCTGCTGTGCTGCAGGCCCTCCTGTGCGGCTGGAGCCGCACCTCTGACCATCTTCAGGGGGAATCCCCCGCCGGGAATCTCCTTTCTTCGTACCCTGTGCCGCCGCCAGAGCTCCTCCACTTCGGGGAATCCCCTCGCGGGGATTCCCCTTCACTGCGGCCTGAGTGCTGCCACCAACTCCTCTTCGAAGCAGGGAGCCGTCAATGCCGTCTCCTCTTCCTCGGGGCCGGTTTTTGCGACTGTTGCTGCCCGTCTCCACTCCGCCCACCTTACCTCTTTTGTGACTCTCTCTTTGGTTGATGGAAGTTTGGCTGCTGCGGCGTCCCCGGACTGGCTAGACGCTGCCTTCTGCTATGTTCTCCTGAAGCCTAAGGGTGCAGGCATAGTGCGGCCCCGACTCAAGTACCAGCTGTCGTGCGAACCTCGGGGCGTCCCCCTGAGATGATGTCATCAAGCCCGGATATTTAAGGTCTTCGTTTTTGCTAGCTATTCGAGTTGGCAAGGGGTATCACTGCGGATGGGATTCGCTCTCTGCATACCTTGCTACTCTGCCTCCTCGGACATTACCAGGGTTACCCACTCCTCGGGGGCCTTGCTCTCTCTCTTGCTTTTCAGGTCGCAGTTTGGAACCGGTACTCGCTCCTCGAGGGCCCACGTTCCCGGACCTGCTACCGAATACTACTTCTGCCAGGAAGTCACCGCTGCCTACAACACCAGTGAGTTACCATCTCTCTCTCAGAGTTTTCCCTGGAACCAGGTACTCGCTCCTCGATGGCCTACTCCATTCCAGCCTCTGGGCTGCTTCAAGAGACTATTGTGTGAGTGTTACCATCAAGGTTCTGTTCCTGAACTCTGCATACTCTGCCTACTCACTATATTCAGTTTCTCTACAGCTCACACATCCTGGGATCGCTGTTCCAGTGCCTGAGGGACTACAGCCCAGCCGGGCTCTTCCAGCTCACTACTGCCACCTCTGGTGGTTCACTATACAGTTCAATAAAAGATCTAGTGTGTGTCTCTCTCCCAACTCTGAGCCTGACTGGTGGCCCCTCTCGGGATCTTCCCCCGAGGGCGTGGTCATCTGCCACCGGCCCAAGGATCCTCCCACAATTATCACAAATAATAACACCGGTCCAGCCCCAGCGCTGCTTCTCTTCAGCGGCAGGAGCCGCATCCGGCCTTCCCTCTTGTTTCCAGCAATGCTGCAGGCCTTGGCTCCGCCCCCTGTACTCCAGGGCTTCCTCTATGGGCTGGCTGCATGGCTCTTCTCTCTGTTTAAAGGGGCGAAGCAGGATGTTCCTCGTCAGCTCTCCCAGATGACGTCTTCAGGGCTCTTCCTGCTCCTGCCCTATAAAAGGGCACTGCTTCATTCCTTCAGTGCCTTCAGATGGAGTAACACCCTCCAGGATCAACATCCTCCAGAGAGTTCCATCCTCGGAGTTCCACTGTTCCAATACAGTTATCTTCAAGCTCCTGTCCACAAGACTTCATCTTCAAGTCTTCTCTCTTAGTGATGTCTTCTTCGTGATGTCTTCATCCGACATCCAGGTCCTCCCCTGTCGTCTACCTTTCTCGTGGTATGTTCCAGCCCAGGCTTCCTTTCCTCAAGCCTCGGGACTCCTCGTCTATTCTTAGATATCTCTGACGCTCCGAAAACTCGATGTCCTGACGTCCAGAAGTCCGCCTGATCTGAGTCCCAGATATCTTGGTGTTCCGACGTCCTCCATCCTGATGTCCGTCCATCTTCTTCTTCTATAAAGACTTTCAGATCCTACGCTAAGAAGAGGCACATTCCTGCTGTCGTCCATCTCTCCGATGTCAGAAGCTTCCAACATCCAGAGGCCATTCCCTTGCTACAGACATCCAGAGCGCCTGGCGCCAAGAGGTACTTTCCCTCGCCACAGCTGTCCAGGTATCCTTATGTCAAGATGGCTTTGTCTGAGGTACTGCCCTCTGCATACCTCTCTCTTCCCTATACCTCATTATCCTGGAGAACACGTCAGCAGATCTTGGCGTTCCCCGGACTCCAATCAGTCTATGCTTGATAGATTGGAATTTCTACGTTGGACTTCGTCGAGTGCTGCCTGACTCCTCTCCATCTGGTGCTCCTCCTGCTCCTAGCATGGTCCGTGACCAGCCTCCGGGTTGTGTAGGGCGCACAGCGGACAATGTGGTCCGCGACCAGTCCTTGGGCTGTGTAGGGCACCTTGAGGGATAGCACTCCCTAACTTCAAGAGTCTTGTCTCGCCTCTACTCCAAGAGCTTCATCTCTTCTTCTTACCCAAGAGTGTTCCTCTTCATCATCTCCAAGAGTCTCATCTTATCTGTCTTCGTACTCAAGAGCATCCCTCTTCATCTTCTCCAAGAGTCTCGTCTCGTCTTCGTCTTCAAGAGTACACCTCTCCTTTATCCATGTCCAGGAGTCCTCATCTAGTCATCATCTAGTCCAAGCTCCAGGAATCCTTCTTCTATGAACTCCAGGAATCCTTCTTCTATGAACTCTGACTCTTCACTCTTCGGACCAGGAGTCCCCTGTTCCGGTTCCATTCTTCATGAGTTTGAACTGTGTCCAAGCTCGCACTAGTTTTCCTATCCTCGGGGTACCTTGGGGCTCCTCTCTAAGTTATCTCGTGGACCAGGGGCTCACACTCACAAACGAGCAAGCGATCATGCCTCTACGCCCCTTCCCAGGGCTTTCCGCATGCATTCACCACGGAATATGTAGCCACAAGGCGTGTTCACAACAGGCACGTGCAAGGTGCACAATTATGCACCCCTTACGCGTGCCAACCCCGGATTTTATAACATGTGTGCGCATGTTATAAAATTGGGCGTGCATGTGCGTGTGCCGGGTAGCTCGCGCACATGTAGGCTGCACGCACTTCTTTTAAAATCTAGCCCTGGGAGTTTAAAATCTTTAAGGAATTTCCTCTGCCTACAAGCATGGGAAAAAGTTGAGAGATGAACTAGTTTCCTCTTTTCTTTTTGACCCCAGGAATACAGAAGTTGAAATCTCTGTAGGACATCACCCTTGTTGTAATTGCAGTGTAAACACATTGTCCCTTTCTTTGGACACTTTTACGCATCCTAGGACACTGCAAGTTTTTCAATTACGTACATCTAATACTTGCCAGTCTAAATATTTGATCTATATTATCGTCTGTCCCTGTGGTTTGTTATATGTAGGGAAGATGTCTCGTCTTTTGAAAACAAAAATCATTGAACATCACAGCAATTTAAAACATGCTTGCATTGAAGAACCTCTAGTATCACATTGGCTTGAGTCTCAACATCCACTTACAGTTTTGCGGTTTTATTGCTATACAGCAAGTCCATCCACATACTCGTGGTGGAGATTCATTTAAACTTTTAACAAAGGTTGAGCAAAAATTGATTTTTCGCCTGAATTCAGTGATTCCGAATGGACTCAATCAAAAGATTGAATGGGGCATTTTTATATAACCTTCTTTATAAAGTTTGCCATCTTTTTCACCTTTATTCTTGTATGCAACCTAAGGTGATTTTTTCAATCTTTTTCAATTTTTGAGCTTTATGGGTCATGCTTTTTCCCTCCTCTACTCAGAGGGGTTAATTTTATTGATTTGTTGGTACAGTGTTATTTCTGAATTTTGTTTCATTGTCTTATTGTTCAGTGTTTTGTTCTTTGTTTATACTTTTTTGTTACATGAAAAAATTATTTTTAGAGGTTACCTTGAGTCATTTTATACAATATGGGATAGATTTTCCAAAAGTATGCGCTACCTGGCATGCACACATGGATGCACGATTTTATAATATGCGTGCACTGGCAAATGGCCACTGTGATGGGTGCCTCTAGCCCCACCCTCTGGACCGAACCGCCCTACCCAGACCGCCCTGCTCCATCCCCCAGACAGCCCCTTTTAAAGCCCTGGCACTTACACACATCCCGGGGTTTACGCATGTGGCTGGGCCCATTTGAAAATTGGCCCGGTACACGTAAGGGCCAGCCACGCACGTAAACCCCATGATTTCCGCATGCTGTGGTTTTAAAATCTATCCCTTTGTTTTCAAATTAGTAACTGTATTTCTATGGATGTCTAATATTGGTTATTTGATGATGACAACATAGAGCCTTGGGTAGAAGTTCAGGTTGAGGTGTAGAAACAACTCTTCCTTAGTTCTAGCCATTGTTTTGTTTTAGGTCTGATGTGATTGGTCACTTGGGATGCTAGTTTGTTATCTCTGATTGGTTACTTTGTATCATCTGTTTAAAAAGAGGAAAAGGAAGCGGTATGCATCTATTTGCAGTCATCTTTGGCTGGGCTCGCTTCAGTATAAATCGTTACGCTGCCAGTCTTTGGTGGTAACTTTGGTTCCATTGTTTGTTTTTCATTTAAAATGACATTTATTTTGGCTGGACTTTTTTCTGCAGTTGTTTGAAGTATTTCCTAAAAACAATTTTCCTCCTCTTCTGTTATGTGTGGCTATATGTGGATTTCCCGCGAAAGGTAGGTTTTTTAAACCAAGTATTTTTGTTGGTTTACATCAATATTGAATTGGACCATTGTGTGATCATACCCGTTATCATTTACAGATAAGGTCCTTTTTTAAAATAAGCCTTTCTGTTCAAAAAACGAAACACGCGGTGTGCGTCTGTTCATGGTTTTTTTCTGGCCTCATTAGCATAAACTGTTACGTTGCAATTTTTTTACAAAAATGTTTTTTGGTTTTGTTTTAGTCTAAATGATACATATCATTTATGTATTATGTAATATGTATTATGTTTTTTGTTTCTTTTTGTAGTTTCAAACATATTTGATTTAATAAATCCTCTCTGTTGCATGTGCTTATGCTCTTCTGTGAGAGGTAAGCTCTTTGAACCAAGTGACCTAGTTGCTACATATAAAACTTAAATTGAGCCATTGTTGCTTTGTACATGGGTATAATTTCTGCAACTATTTATGGATAAGGTCTCTTCTTCAGATACATTTTTTGGGGATTAAAAATATTTTAATTGCTGATTCTATGGGCCAATTTCTTGAAAACTTCCCTATCTTAGTAAATAGCATTCTCAGTTGTTATGCTCAGGCTTGTGGACCCTTGGGCCGACGGGAGGATAGTATACCTTGGAGGAGATCCATAGGTTCTCCCGTCGGGTGATGAGGCAGGAACAGAAGATGTGACCAGCTGACCCTCGGCACTGTAGACAGGTACGAATGTGAAGGCGGATGAAGAGTCATGATGTCAAGGAACGGAGGTGGGTCTTCACCACTGGAAGTCCACGGTCCCCCCAGGAGGAGCCCGTAGGGACCCGGGCCGCTGGGACTTAGGTGGACCTTTGAGAGGTCAAGGAACAGACGCACAGTGCAAGGGCTGTCTGGAGCTTCACCCCTGGAAGCCCGCGGTCCCCCCGGGAGGAGCCCGTAGGGACCCGGGCTGCTGGGACTTAGGTGGACCCTTGGAGACGATGGTCAAGAAGAGGTCCAAGGTCAATTGCCAGAGGGTCGTTGCTTACCAGTCCGAGGTCACACACCGAGGGATCACCACTTGCCGGTCCGAAGTCACACACTAGAGAATCACCGCTTGCCAGTCCGAAGTCAATACCAGGAATCACCGCTAGCCGATCCGAAGTCAGGAACCAGGAATACCAAGACGAAACTGGAAACAGGAATCAAGATGCTGGAACTCACCGAAGCAAGCAGACTCAAACAACACTCACAGGAGATGTTGCCAAGTCAAGGAACGGTCAGAGGAAGTCTCCTTTTATACTTCCTCTGGCCCTGTGGATAGGAATCAGCTGAAAGCAATTAAAGGGACGAGGACCCTTTAATTCCAATGAAGAGGCATGGCCTCGCGCCTAAGATGGTGGCAGCCATCTTGTATCCGGGCCGCGGGGGGAGAGCAGCAGGCGACCGCGAGGGAGGAGCAGGGACGGCTCCGAACCCGGCGGCTCGGTCGGGAGCCTGCGCCGATGCGCGGGGGTGCCGAGCCCGGAGCAGGGCAGTCAGAGCCGATGGTGCCGGCGGCCCGGTCAGGAAACGAGGTAGGGGACTGTGCCCGCGGGCGCGGAACAGAACATCAGTTTTTTAAAATTGATTGTATACTACATCAACACACTATTCTAAGAGTCAAGATGTATCAGCTCGTTGGTTAAATGGATGGTTTCTATTTTCTGGGTATTTGGTAGTTGTCTGGTATCATTTAATTTATTTGATTTTTGGTAAAGAGTTCTTTGTTTATAGGCAACCTCAGCACAGCCAAGACTAGCAATGAGAACTCATATGTCTGGGAGAAATGGGGTAAAATGGCATTCAGCATGCCTCTCTTTTGATTCATATTAGACATTTTCCTTGTTCTTCATGCGGAAGACCTTTGCTGGTTGGTGATTAACAATTTTTCTTCATGACCAAATATTATAATATAGAGAATTATTAATATAAAAAAAAAAATTGTAATTGATCATTTATACATATTTCTTTATATTTTAGTTCCCTTCAAGCAGCCTCATTTTGGAGGCGAAACTTGGGCCCTGGTTGAGATTTTTTGGAATCAATCTTCAACAAATATACTTAGTGATGATTTCCCATATGACGATCTATAGGGTAGATTGAAGATCTGATTATTCTTTCTAGAACGAGCACCTCTATCTGGATCTGTATGAGCAAGAATTACAGTGGTTATTGTTGAAAACGTTTTTTTTCTTTTTCAGTTTACTTTTTATTCAGTATGGGGTAGATTTTCCACTGTGCGTGCAGGCGTCCATTTGCATGTGCTTCCCGGCACGCATACATGGACGCACCAATTTTCTATCATGAGCATGCTGGCGTGCGCATGGTAGAAAATCCGTGGGCCACACACACATACACACCAGATTTTATAATCCGCACACAAGGTGGACGCAATTGGGCCGCCACCATTTCCCTCCCAGTCCGCTCCAATTAAGGAGCGGACTGGGATGGAACTTCCCTACCCCCCTACCTAGATTCCCTACCTCTTCCCCTCTCCTCTCCTCCCCACCCCCTAAAACCCTACCTTTTAATTTTTACCCCTTTGTTTTACAACTTACTTCAGCTCCTGAGCTGAAGTAATTTGCGCACGCCGGCCAGCTGCCAGCGAGTGAGCCTTTGGACAATTGGATAGTGACAGTTGTGAGCAGACTGCGGCGAATATTGGTTTGCGGCCGCAGTATTAAGGAAACAGTGGCGAGAAATTTGAAGAGATATAAGAAATAAATTGACTTTATATTTATGTGAATTTATATTTATTGTAAAATGATATAAAATGGATTGGTGAAATGTATTTTGGGGTCACAATGTTCAAAAGATTCACAATTTAAATGTTTTTAGTATGGTGTGAATGAGAATGGATGTGTGGAATAGATAGATTTTATTGTCTAGATAGAATGAGGAGTGTTATATGAATTAATTAATAAAGTTTGTATACAATTTGGTATAGGTGTGAAATATTCTCTGGGTTTGTATGACATAGTAAATTAAGGCAGATAAAGTCCACAAAGGTCCATCCAGTCTACCCAGTGTTATTTAAGGTCATAACAGCTGCTTTGTGTGGGTTACTCCAATGCTTCCTGGAAGCACAAAATTGTCATACCACTGCTCTTAAAATGCTGCTCCATGTAGATTACCTAGTGTTTAATTACTATCCTCGGTCTCCTGTAAGCATACATCTCTGCAGATATTTTGCATTGGGCAAAAATCAAAGCATAACTATCAGTATAGTTTTACTTTGAACATAGGTGTAAACCCCACAGGTGCAAAGGCATATTGTAGTGGGGCTGTTAAGGAATATCAATAAAATTTGACATAATCACTGGAAGGACGACATTAAGTAAAACTACTGGAGTATCATATAACTTAAAAGGGAGACTACGATACAATGAGGACATTAAATTAGAAAGAAACTAAAAGGAGTGGTGGCAAAGTTTAAACGTTTACATGAGGCAAAGCCCCAATCAAATGTATCCCATGTATTAAAAAAGGTTGAAGGAAGACCAAAAGACTACCAGCATGGTTTAATGGTGAGTTGAAAGAGGCAGTTAAAGCCATAACAGCTTATTTCAAATAAAAATGGAAAGCAGACTCAAATGAAAATAAGAACATAAGAACATAAGAAAATGCCATACTGGGTCAGACCAAGGGTCCATCAAGCCCAACATCCTGTTACCAACAGTGGCCAATCCAGGCCATAAGAACCTGGCAAGTACCCAAAAACTAAGTCTATTCCATGTTACCATTGCTAATGGCAGTGGCTATTCTCTAAGTGAACTTAATAGCAGGTAATGGACTTCTCCTCCAAGAACTTATCCAATCCTTTTTAAACAAAGCAATACTAACTGCACGAACCACATCCTCTGGCAACAAATTCCAGAGTTTAATTGTGTGTTGAGTAAAAAAGAACTTTTCTCCGATTAGTTTTAAATGTGCCCAATGCTAACTTCATGGACTGCCCCCTAGTCTTTCTACTATCCGAAAGAGTAAATAACCGACTCACATCTACCCGTTCTAGACCTCTCATGATTTTAAACATCTCTATCATATCCCCCCTCAGCCGTCTCTTCCCCAAGCTGAAAAGTCCTAACCTCTTTAGTCTTTCCTCATAGGGGAGTTGTTCCATTCCCCTTATCATTTTGGTAGCCCTTCTCTGTACCTTCTCCATCGCAATTATATCTTTTTGAGATGCGGCGACCAGAATTGTACACAGTATTCAAGGTGCAGTCTCACCATGGAGCAATACAGAGGCATTATGACATTTTCTGTTTTATTCACCATTTCCTTTCTAATAATTCCCAACATTCTGTTTGCTTTTTTGACTGCCACAGCACACTGAACTGACGATTTCAATGTGTTTATCCACTATGACACCTAGATCTCTTTCTTGGGTTGTAGCACCTAATATGGAACCCAACATTCGGGTGGATTTTAAATGCCCTGCTCGCGTAAATCCGCCCGGATTTACGCGAGCAGGGCCGCCGGCGTGCACAGAGCCCCGGGACACGCATAAGCCCCGGGGTTTTTTTAAGGGGGCGTGTCGGGGCGGGGCCGAATGATGCGGCATTTCGGGGGCGGGATGCGGAGTTTTGGGGCGGGGCCGGGGGCAATGGTGCCGGCCCGGGGGCGTGGTCGAGGCCTCCGGACCAGCCCCCGGGTCGGATGACGGCGGGCCAGCAGTCCGCTGGCGCGCGTAGATTACGTCTGCTTCTAGCAGGCGTAAATCGAGGGACAATGGTAAGGGGGGGGGGGTAGATAGGGCCGGGGGGTGGGTTAGGTAGGGGGAGAGGAAGGTGAGGGAGGGGCGAAAGAAAGTTCCCTCCGAGGTCGCTCCGATTTCGGAGCGGCCTCGGAGGGAACGGAGGCAGGCTGCGCGGCTCGGCGCGCACAGGCTGCCCAAAATCGGCAGCCTTGCGCGCGCTGATCCAGGATTTATAAGATACACGCGGCTATGCGCGTATCTTATTAAATCCAGCGTACTTTTGTTGCGCCTGCTGCGCGAACAAAAGTACGCGATCGCGCTCTTTTTTAAAAATCTACCCCATTGTGAATTATAGCATGGGTTATTTTTCCCTATATGCATCACCTTGCACTTATCCACATTAAATTTCATCTGCCATTTGGATGCCCAATTTTCTAGTCTCACAAGGTCTTCCTGTAATTTATCACAATCTGCTTGTGATTTAACTACTCTGAACAATTTTGTGTCATCTGCAAATTTGATTATCTCACTCGTCGTATTCCTTTCCAGATCATTTATATATATATTGAAAAGCACCGGTCCAAGTACAGATCCCTGAGGCACTCCACTGTTTACCCTTTTCCATTGAGAAAATTGACCATTTAATCCTACTCTCAGTATAAACACTGTACAATAGAAGTCAGGAAGAAAAGAAATTGAGAAGCTTGCCAGAGAGGTAAAAACTAATAATAAAAGCTTTTTCAAATATATTTGAAGCAAAAAGCCTGTGATGGAGTCAGTTGGGCCGCTAGATGACTGAAGGATATAAGGGATGCTCAGGTAGGACAAGGAAATATGAGAATAACTAAATTCTTTGTCTCTGTATTTAATAAGGAGGATGTTGGGAACATACCCACACCTGAAATATACTTTGATGTTAATGATATTGAGCAACTAAAGCAAATCTCTGGATAATGGAAACTATAATAAATCAAATTGACAAACTACAGAGTAACAAATCACCGGGACCAGATGGTACTGACCCCAGAGGCCTAAAAGAACTCAAACATGAAAATTCAAACCTATTATTAGTAACCTATAACCTATATTTTAAAAAGCCACAATACTTGAAGACTGGAGAGTGGCCAATTTGATGTCAATTTTTAAAAAGGGCTATAGGGGTGATTTGGGAAACAATAGACTGGTGAGCCTGATATTTGTGCTGGGCAAAATTGTAGAAGCTATTCTTAAAAACAAAATTACTTACCATATACATAAACATGGCTTAATGGGGAATATTCAATATGGGGTAGATTTTAAAAAATAGCGCGATCGCGTACTTTTGTTCGCGCACCAGGCGCAAACAAAAGTACGCTGGATTTTATAAGATACGCGCGTAGCCGCCGTATCTTATAAAATCCGGGATCGGTGCACGCAAGGCTGCCGATTTTGGGCAGCCTGCGCGCGCCGAGCCGCACAGCCTGCCTCCGTTCCCTCCGAGGCCGCTCCGAAATCGGAGCGGCCTCGGAGGGAACTTTCTTTCGCCCTCCCCTCCCCTTCCCCTCCCTACCCCTACCTAACCCACCCCCCCGGCCCTATCTAAACACCCCCCCACCTTTATCCATGGATTTACGCTTCCCGGAGGCAGACGTAAATCCACGCGCGCCAGCAGGCTGCTGGCGCGCCAAGACCCGACCCAGAGGCTGTTCCGGAGGGCGTGGCCATGCCCCCGGAACGCCCCGGGCCGAAACCACGCCCCGGGCCCGCCCCCCAAATGCCTAGTCATGCTCCTGAAACGCAGCGTCATTTGGCGACGCCCCCCGACACTCACCTTAAAAAAGCCCCGGGACTTACACGCGTCCCAGGGCTCTGCGCGTGCCGGCGGCCTATGCAAAATAGGCGCGCCGGCGCGCGAGGGCCCTGCTCGCGTAAATCCGGCCGGATTTACGCGAGCAGGGCATTTAAAATCCGCCCGCATGGTTTTAGCAAAGGGAAGTCTTGATTTACCAATCTTTTAGATTTTTTTTTAAGGTGTAACATAGTAATGACGGCAGAAAAAGACCAAAATGGTCCATCTAGTCTGCCCAGCAAGCTTCCCAAGGTAGTAACTGCAGCTCCGTGCAGGTTACCCCCACATTTGATTTAGATGTACATAAATAAGTAGATAAAAGAGAGCCATTTGCTATAATGTATTGGCATTTTCAGGAAATGAAAAAGTTATGGGATAGGAGGCAGTGTCCTATTGTGCAATGGTAATTAATTAAAAGACAGGAAACAGAATATAGGACTAAATGGTCAATTTTGCAAACAGAGAAAAGTCATTAATGGAGTACTACAGAGATCAGTATAAATTATCTGGGGAAAAAAATGACAAGTGAGGTGATCAAATCTACAGATACACAAAATTATTCAAAGTTTTTAAAACAGTGGTGGGTTGTAAAAAACTGCAGAAAGACCTTGTGAGACTAGGAGACTGAGCATCTGAATGGCAGATGAAATGTAATATGGAAAAGATCAAAGTGTTGCACAAAGGGAAAAATAATCTCAACTATAAGTATACGATACTGAGTTCTGTATTGGAAGTTTCCACCAAGGAAAAGGACCTTGGAGTCTTTGCGGACAACACATTGAAATCCTCATCTCAATGTATGATGACAGTTATAAGAGCAAACAGAATATTAGGAATGTATTGCGTACAGTTAATGTCACTTCATCTCATGAAAAACATAGCTAAACTAGAAAAGGTGCAGAGGAGGGTGACAAAAATGATAAAGTGAATGGAATGGCTCTCCTATCATGAAAGGCTACACAGGAGATATGACAGAAGTTTATAAAATCATGAGTGGGGTGGAACAGGTACATAAAAGGATGGTTATAAATCTTTTCAAATAATACCAA
Organism: Rhinatrema bivittatum; assembly: GCF_901001135.1. NCBI lineage: Eukaryota > Metazoa > Chordata > Amphibia > Gymnophiona > Rhinatrematidae > Rhinatrema > Rhinatrema bivittatum. Next base: position 93,807,629 of record NC_042623.1, read on the forward strand.
AATAAAGAGACACTCCATTAAACTAACAACCAGAAGGTTTAATACAAAGCATAGAAAGTGCTTTTTTTACTCAGTACCCAATTAAGCAGTGAAATCTCTTGCCAGAGTAAAGTGGTAAAGTCAACCAGAATAGCAGGATTTAAAATAGGTTTGGACAAGCTCCTGGGGGAAAAGTTCACATATTATAAGTCCAGTTTTCTATTCCTGCAAGTAACAGAAAATAGGTCTACTTTATGGGATCTGATACATACTCTGTACCTGGACTGGCCACTCGATGGTTTGACTCAGCATGGTATTTCTTATATTCATATGTACAGCATAGTTTGCAACAACATGGCCACTTTTTATTATTGTCCCCTTAGTTTCTATTTCTAACCTCCAAATTTCTCTTTATTGACAAATATCTGGCATTTTCTTAAATTGACATAGGAAAGGTAATTTTATAACTGTGAAGGTAAGACTATATGCAACTTTTACATGCAACCTTTCCCCCACATTCTCAAAGCAAACTCATGTGCACAAGTTTGCTTTGTAAAGTATCATGTAAATATCCTGGTATATGCACAAACTCACCTGCACTAAGTTACACCTGCTCCAATGAGGGTCCAACTTGTGTGGGTTAACTTACATGCATCATTTTAAAATAAATATGTGTGTGTCAACTGCCCTAAATTTGCATATCACAATGTCTTTCTCCAGTGCATGTAAAAGTATGCATAAAATTGGGTTTCACACGTACTTTTATGAGCCCTGAGCCCCAGGCTATTTTATAAATAGCCATTTGCATGCATAAAACTGCCTTTTAAAAGCATAAATGGCTATGAAAATTTACCCCAGTGAGGGCAATTTTAAAAGCTATTTCTGATTAGACTTTTTGAAAACTGCCTATCCTGAATGTTGTGAAAATTACCCACATTGTTCAATAACACATGTAAATTTACCTGCATTATTTGAAGGTGTTCCAATGGGCAGGGTATAGACAGGGGTGGTGTCAACACATGTAGTTTTGACTAGAGATGTGCAGCAATACTGCACTTCTGTTCGGGCTTTGTTTTCGACCCGCCATGGGAAATTTCGTTTTTCCTGTGGTTCGGGCTTTTTTTTGGGGGATGCCAATTTTCAGGTTAGCGCGTATTAACATTTTAAAGTTAGTACGCACTAACCCGAAAAATTGCATTTGTTTTTTGGTTTTCCCAAACCAGGATGAATTGTCTAATTCATGAAAAATGAATGCACATCCCTAGTTTTGACTAGAAAAAGTACCTGCAAAGACAACTGGTGCTCGGGGAATAAGTAAAGCAAAACTACCTATGTATTTTGCTTGGAATACTGTGGAAAAAAATACCCATGGAGTTTGCATCAATGAAAGTAGTTTGATTATGGATTATATTATGTTGCTTTTGTAAGCAGTGAATAGATAATACATGAGGTCCAAAGAAAAAACATTCTGTACCTGGATTTCCGGCAGCAGTTATCACAAGATGGCATAGAATGCTTTTCTAACTGGTAACAGATAATTACTAGGACAGAACTAACTCTCTCTAGTGCACTCCAGCAGTTAGAGTACAGTGTTTCAGGCAATGAATATAATAAGCATGCAAATGCTGATTTAGATTAACAATAAGAAAATGTACATCTACCAATAGTGCTAGCCCTTTAAAAGTGCTGGCATTCTGTGGCAACCTATGAATTTTTAGAAGCAAACCACAGATGTCTTCAGTAAAGTCAGTGATTAAGAGCCTTATTTTTAAGTCTATCGAACGCTTGTGCTACCAGCGCAAGCATGCAATAGCTGGAAAGCTAAGCACAGGCCTGCGCTAGCTACATCAGGGTGGAGTCGGTCCCGGAAGAGGAGGAGTCGGGGTGTCACCGGGGCAGACTCCGCCACGATGTAGCTAGCGCAGGCCTGCGCTAAGCTTTCCAGCTATTGCCCCTAGCAGGTGTAACTTGCTCGCGCTGGCTGGCCAGGCCCTGACACAGGCCACTGTGTAGGGGCACTTGGCCACGCCCCCAGATCACAGCCCCGCCCCCAATCCCGCCCCCGGACCGCCCATTTTTCGAAGCCCCGGGACATACGTGCGCAAGATAGGCTCGGCGCACGCAGGGGGAGGTAGGGGTAGGTTTTGGGGGGGTTGCACGCGTATCTTACGCGCACAACCTTTTGAAAATCTATCCCTAAGGGTACATGTCATATAAAGGGGAATTTTATCATATAAGCATATTTTGTTTAGATACAATCGGGTGAATTTTCAAAGGTTTTATGCCCATAAATGTAACACACTATCGTAGCAATTTTCAAAAGCCATTTACTTGAGTAAAGTGCACTTATGCGAGAAAATCCTATGGACAATTCAATGGCATAAATTGTAGCAATTTTCAAAAGCCAACTTATTCAAATAAATGCATTTACATGTATAAAATCTAATTTAAAGGTTGAAAATGCTTTTCAAAATCAGGCCCATGGTCAATAAAATGAATGTGGCATTGATAACCAATCTTACTATACAGATTACAGTAATTATAAAATATATCATTTTATTTCTTATATAAATAAATTGAGATTACAATTTTGCTATGGATGATAAATATATTAAAACCCATTATTAAAATTACCTGTCTCGCCTTGCATTTACAACTGAAGACTGTCCATTCACTAAGGAATGATGAGTTATTGGTGGTGATGCTTTGGAAGTGGTGGAGGAGGTAGTAGAGGTGGAATTGTTAGTAGTGAGGTCTAGGCCTCCATGTTTAATGCCATTGTCTTCCATACTGTGAACTCCAGTCACCTCTTTCCATAGCTGCTGAATCTCAGCAGGGCTTAAACCAGCTGTAAAATGAAGGATATAACAGAGCAAAACTTTCACATAGGAAGCTTAGCACTATAAATGGGTTAATACTAATAAAAGGTGAACAGATTTTTCCAACACAATCAAAGTGCAAAGTCCAAAATTGAGTCTGTAAATAGTGCACTGAGACAATCTTCTAGTTTTTCTTTTATAAAATAATGTGCTACTCAATTAAAGGTCACAGATTTTAGTAGACATATACAACAACTCTTAAAGAATATCTAAGCGTTAAAGAAAGAGAAAAGAAAAAATGGTGTGTATACAAAAAAGAAGCTATTTTAAAGCAAAAGGTAAATATATCCCCTTCCCAACTGTCTTTAATAAATTTTGTGTATATAATACTACTAATGCTTTTTTCTATAAAGAAATATTTTTCTCTTTAGGCAGTCCAAATATAAAAATGCATGGTGGGCTTAGCCAGGTAGATTGAGGATGACTTTTAGCTGAAAACCTAATTGCTTGATTTGGATGAAAATTAGTTTTACTTAGCCAACTAAAACAGCAGGCTAAGGCCAGGATTCATCAAACTATCGCATGCGATAGGAAGGGGCTTATAGTAGTTAGGTATTTATACCTCTATATGAGGCCCACCTAGTAACTCGAGGTGAGGTTTAGGTATTAGTGTAGGGGTTAGGGGCCACTTTGACATTCAGAGTGAGACGTATGAACAGAACAGTACAATCTTGTGAAGATTTGATGTTCTTCGGAGTGAGGAAACTCACACAAAGATGAGAATTTACAATGTTCTCTCAACCTAACTACTATAAGGGCCTTATAGCTAGATGTTTTCTCTCTCTCTCTCTCTGCTTAAAATACTGAAAATGCTATTTGCGAAAAGGTTGCAAAGTGCAATATATCCATATTTTTTTTGTGTTAAGCTGTGCAATATATCCATATTGCACAGCTTAACACAAATGAAAAACGTGTCGTTATTTCCTGCATTAAAACTGTGTGATATGGCTTCGCAATTTGCAAAGCTAGCCCACTTGGGCAGAAATCCAGCCCCAAACTCCTCCCCCTTTTCCAAATTAGAATCGCACCATGAATTAAGGTGTTTTTCGCATGCGAAAAGCCCATAACGCGGCTTGGAAAATAACCCCCTAAGTCGGGTACTTAGCACATTTTTGAAAACTGATGTTTGTGCATATTAGTGATAACAAGATAAACATATTCTTTCCAAAATCTCTTTCCACTAACAACTTACATCTTGTTTTAAAATACATATAACAGAGCATTGCAGGGACTACTCTAAGACGGTAACTTTTAAACAGACGCGCGGGGTGCTCATGTGGAAGCGTTTGTCGGCCTCTGCCCAGGGAAGTGGCCATTTTATAACATATGCACATATATGCGCGCATGTTATAAATAGCCTGAATGTGCACACTAGTGCGCAATTTTTAAGTGGGACTTTCGCCTATGCACCCAAATGCCATTTCTATCGCGTAAGGGGGGATTTTAGTAGACATGAACACCGACACCATTACCAGTTTTCCCAGTTGTTCCAGTTCACTCAGGTAAGGGATAGGACTTTCAAGTCCCCCTAGTTTTAAAGCCTCTCTTCTCCCCTTTTAGCCCCAACTCTTAAAACCCCACTGATCTATTTATCTTTATTTTATACTTACACGTCCTCCATAGTAGAAGTAAAATTACGCAGCAGGGGACTCTGGCACGCGTCTGTGCACATAAGTATTTACGTGTTAATTCAAATTGAAATCCAGGAATGCCCATGCCCTACCCCATTTTGGAACTTTTCATTTGTGTGTACAGCGGGAGATATGTGCGTATTCAGGCAGCTTTTAAAATCTGCTCAGCGTACACTAGCCCAACATATTCATGTATCTCCCGTTTTTGGCATGCATCAGACTTTTAAAATCCACTTTAAGGGTCAAATATACTAAAGGGTTTTTCCCATGCTGTGTCTAAAGAAAAATTGCTTATTATACCTGGCCTTATTTGATAAACCTGCTATAAAGTGTTATCTCACTAACAAATTGCAAAGGTCCTGTCAAAAAATATTTTGTTTGGGCATGATTTTTCATTCTTTGAAACTATGGTAATAATCCAAATTTAAAAATAATTCAGAGTACATATTTTTATGAAATCACAATTATTAATACTATAATATTTTGGTATATAGCCCAGGTTAGACAGAGATAGGGTAAAAGCAAATTAAAACTTATGAAGAACAAATATTTCTTTACCAGATTATTATCCCTAGATTATTTTGTATTAACTTATCTCCCAATTCAGTTGAAAATTAGCTCAACAATTGCTGAGCTGAATAAGCTTTGAGTTGCCAGCTACAAAGCTTAGTTTTATTCCAGGAGGTCTTTACAAAAGATTTCAAGGAAAACTGGATGGATCAGTGAATTGGCACAGAGGTATCGTGTTTTTCATCTCTTTTTCATCAGTCTGAATGGTGGATCAGGAAAGACATGTCCAAAGTTATGGTGGCTTATATGAAATACATTGGAAGAATCAGTCTATTATATCAGGGATAGATAAGCACATCACTAATCCACCATTATTACTAGTACCTTAACTGGCAGTCTTAAGAGAAAGACTATGAATGGAATGGGCATGAAACAGACTTAATACACATGGAGAAGAAATATGAGCAAATGCACATTAATAATACCATACTACAAATATATGGAAAAAGAATAAGGGGAAATATTTAAATCAGTTAGTGTATATTTAAATACGCAAAAGACTTCTTTGTAGGATTTTAGTTTTTCACATATAAGTGAAAAGGAAAAGGTTGATATGGAGGAGTAGCCTAGAGCAGCGAGGCAAGAACCCTGCTTGTTGGAGCTTTTCATTGAGAGACTCCCCTGAGGAAAGACGCATACTCTGAAACACGAGCGTGTCGGGATCAAGATTCAGTATCAAAGGAAGCCAGCACACAGGAAGTCGGAAGGCACCCGCTTTAAATGATCGCAAACTTCAAATTTCAAGCTACAAGTTTACCACCATTTGAGGTATATTAGAGCTAACATCACGATGGATGTCATGATAGTCTTGGGACTTCAACACTAAAATGTTCAAAAAAAAGTTTTAAAAAATGAATACACTTTTTTTTTCTTTCACATACTTATCTGTTTCTCTTGGCTCTTAGTAACCTTTTTTATTCTATTTCCCTTCCACCCCCACCATGAATGTAGAGAGCAGTGTGGGAACTGCATTTAAGTGAAATAGCTTAATTAGTTAGGGTTATTAACCACCACATTAAGCAAGCTACACCCATGCTTAGCTGTTTATCCAGACTATGTAATTCAGTCCTTGTTGGTTGTTGCCTGAATATAGATCCACCTTTCTTCATTCCCCCCTGCCGTTGAAGCAGAGAGCTATGCTGGATATGCGTGAAGTATCAAACTTTCTCCCCTGCCGTTGAAGCAGAGAGCTATGCTGGCTTTGCATTGAAAGTGAAGTATCAGTCTTCCTCTCCTGCCGTTGAAGCAGAGGGCTATGCTGGATATATGTGAAGTGTCAGACTTTCTCCCCTGCCGTTGAAGCAGAGAGTTATGCTGGATATGCATTGAAAGTGAAGTATCAGGCTTATTTGGTTTGGGGTAGTAAGCGCCATAACAAGCAAGCTACTCCCCACTTTTTTGTGAATGCGAATCCTTTTTTCCACATTTCCTCATTGCCACTGAAGCTTAGAGCAATGTTGGAGTCGCATTAACCGTATGTATGTTTATTGAATAAGGGTATTATCACCAGGTAGTAGCCGTCGTTCCCGTGAGCCACCCACTCTTCATTTACATCCTCTAGACTTTATGGATCCACAGTGTTTATCTCACGCCCCTTTGAAGTCCTTTACAGTTTTGGTCTTCACCACTTCCTCCGGAAGGTCATTCCAGGCATCCACCACCCTCTCCGTGTAGAAATACTTCCTGACATTGGTTCTGAGACTTCCTCCCTGGAGTTTTAAATCGTGATCCCTGGTTTTGCTGATTTTTTTCCAATGGAAAAGGTTTGTCATTATCTTTGGATTATTAAAATCTTTCAAGTATCTGAAAGTCTGTATCATATCACCTCTGCTCCTCCTTTCCTCCAGGGTGTACATATTTAGATTCTTCAATTTCTCCACATAAGTTATTCCATGATTTTTTCTAGATGGTATTCTAAACATTTTAAAAAATAATTGTCCACTCAGTGTGTAGGTACTGAAGATAATAACGAAACTGACACAAGATATTAATAAATTAAACAGAAAAATAACTCTCACTTACAGTGATAGAACAGTTATCTCTGTTCTTGATAGGATCATAAGAACCAGGGAATCCAGGATTCAGATCCTACTGTCACTCCTTGTGATCTTGGGCAAATCACTTCATACTCTATTGCCTTAAGTACCAGGCCTTATTTACTAAGCTTATTTCTCTGAGACATTAAATAGTAAATTGGCTCCATAGATTGCAAATCTTCTAGGGACAGGGAAATACCTACTCTGCTGAATGTAACTTGCCTTGAGCTACTAATGAAAAGGCATGAGCTAAATAAAATACAATTAATTTTTATCAACCTTATATCTCACTTTTGTAACATCAAATTAATAAAGAAACATTTGGTTACTAAAAATCCCAACCAAAAGCAGCTAAGGAAAATTTTCTGTCCCAAGAAAAAGGTTTTAAAAATTAATTGCTTAAATGAAATGCAGATTACGTAGTTACGGAAGAAAAGTTGATTCTTTGCAGATTATTTAAGATTATATTGTACATGAGTTTTTAAGATCACATAGGATCTTTCTTCAAATGTAACTAAGCAATGGGTAATAACTTTAGATTCTTTCTTCAGCCTTGCAATAGCATCTGACAAAGAGGCTTATGTGGTTTTGAAAGCTCATGTACAACATTTTTGAATAAATCTTATGTCAGTCCAATAAAAGATATTACAGCTTGAAAATAATCTAGTTTTCTATGAAACATGAATTAACCTTTTTTTTTTACCCTCAGTGAAGCACTTGCATGAGCCACTGATAAAGATATACTATGAGGTCTATTCACTAAGCCACGTTAAAACAGTCTGTTAACCCACATTAGCAGCCAAATTTAATGCAGGCATTAGCAGCCAATTTAATGACCAATTTAGTAAAGGGCAGATTTTAAAAGGGCCGTGTGCGTACCCATAAATGTGCGTATCTCGCTGTGCACAAAAATATGTGCTATTTTATAACCTATGCGTGCAGATTATAAAATATTCTTTACATGCACATATCTTACATGTACTACAGCTCCTCATTAGGTTCAGGGGCCTGGTGAACATGAGAGAGAGAGAGAGAGAGAGACACTTTATAGGGCTCAGTCTGATACTCTATATATGGACCATTGTAAGAAGGCTCTTTGATTCGGGATCATTTTTCGGGAGGTCTGCTGGGGTTAGGGGTGTGGTGGTACAGACACATTCAGAAGTAAACATTGTAAAATTGACATCATTAAAGAATTTTTGAACTTATAAGTGATGAAAATTCTAAAAAGAGGAGTTGATTTGTACACTGCAGTCTCTGCTAGCTGCATTGTACAAATCAACTCCTTTTTGGAGGTGGGTTGGGTTAGGGGTGGTGGTGCTACAGACATATTTAGAGATATCCATTGTAAAATTGACATGATTAAATAATTTTTGATCTTATAAGTGACGAAAAGGATACCTTGGAAACCTTAGAATGTGTTTCTCTCTCTCTTTTTCTCTCACTCATCAGTTCCTGAGCCTAACAAGGAGATATAGTAAACTGGTGCATGTAGCATATGTATGCCAACTGAGGAAAATTTGGAGTTACATGTGTTAGTGCTGGACACTTTTTCTGGGCATACACCATTCCTGGCTATTTAAAATTGGCGTAGCTCCCACATGGCCACTTATGCATTTATGGGGCCATTTTTGCATGTGCAAGGCTTTTAACATCTACCTTATAATGCCTTTAATAACTGAAATGTTAAATCATGTGTTTTATACGAGATCATGCTAATAAGTAATCACTGCCACCAATAACACATGCCCTGAAAGGGCTCTAATCTTCTGACTCATTCCCCAGTCAAAATGAAGGATTTTGAAGGCCAAAATCCCTCATTAAATGAGCTTCCCACTGACCTGATTTCCCCACCCTCCACCTCAAATGAAGATCCCACCAAACCAATTCTCCCATCCCCAATCCCAAATGAGGCTCCGGCCAGCCCACTCCATGCACCCTCTACTCGGCACAATCTTTCTCTCTCCAAGACTTCAAATGAGGCTCTCTACCAGTTTGATTCTTCTACCAGACAAAATTAGGCTCCTGCTGGCCCAATCTTCCCAGGCCCTAAGCCCCACCCCTTCAAATGTCTTCAAATGGTAAGGCGAAGGAAGGAGGAATAAGTCCTTTCTCCTACCCCTCCAAAATGGTGATCAGTGAAATTCTGTGCTCCTTTGCCTCAGATTAAGGTACTAAAGGGAGTTAAATAACACAAGCTTAATGACTGCATCAGCATTAATGCACTTCATTACGCAGACTCCTTTTTTTCAACTTTAATAAATGAAAGCTAGTAATGTAGATGATCCTGTGGATCTAACTCTGACCGTGTGGTACATACTTTGATTAGAGTCTGTTACCCATCAGAGTTGGCTTGGGTCAAACAAGCCAACATGCTCAAGCCCAGGGAGGGAAGGAACTCAGCTAACACTATTGTGGTGACCCTACTGACCATGAATAGCAGTGTTGAGGGATCATCTCAGAGGAGAAAACCCTCCAAAATGTGGGGCTGGCAAGGATTCATGGTACCACCTAGCCATAGTATACTGGAAGGGGGGATTATTCAGGCAAAAAGAGAGGGAACTTTAATTAAGAAAAACTAATTCAAATAGCCAAATTTTCAGATTTTTAATCTATATATTTTGAAGACAATAGTATATATTCATTAATTATTTAAGCAATCTATGTTGACTTACAAAGAGAAAATCCATCAAGCATTTCATGTAAAACAATTCTGGATCTGGGGTCCTGAAATGCCAAATATTTTGACCTAAGTAAAACCCACTTCCCAAGACAGACTGAGTTTAAGAGCATGCTACCATTTAATTGAACTGCATCAGAGAGAAAAATAAAAGAGGACAATGCAGCTACATAACATGAGCCGCCAGCCCAGGAAACCTGGAATGAGACTGAAAAGTTTGCCAGACCCCTTATGTGAAGGTGCTTAAATGACCATTGAATAGATGAGTCAGAAACTCAGGTAGGGGATATGCATGTCACAGTCCCCTGGACAGAAAATTTATTGATTGCTTATAACCAGCCCGACTCTGGCCAAAGTTTCGCACTTTGAAGGTATGTAGATAATTTGAAATACATCTTTATGAAACATTCAGCTAAGTATATTTATAGAAGTTGACTCTAATATTCAATTGTTGAATACAACACATTATAGCGATTTCTATATTTACACAACCCAAAAGCATGTTGCCTTATTTATGCATAGTAAGCCGAGACCAGAATCTGAATGGTTCCGCCAAAATGGGAGGACAAAGTCTAAAATTACTGACCATGATTTCGCATAGACTTCATTCAAATAATGTAATCTTTATATCCATTGATATGCCAAACCTTTAAAACATCAGTAGTTATCAAACTTGACAAATATCTAGCTATCTGCTCTTCTAAAACTTTTCAATTTGTATAAAGTAACGATCAATGCAAACAATGACTGTGGTATTGCACTTCATAGATACTTGAGCTCACCACCACATATTTATTTTAAAATATAAGTCCACACTCTTTTTAAGTACGGTTTTAACAGCACATCACTTTTAAAGATTTTTTCAGTTTGATTTAATAACGCTTCTAGTTTCATTTTAAAGAACCACGGTAGCTCAACTACACAATTCTTAAAAAAGCCCGTTCATAACTGTATAATAACTTTTGGGTTTGTTTTGAAGTTCGATTTTGTTCAATTCTGAAAAATTTGCATAAAGCACCGATCTACGCAAAGAATGACCGCAGTATTGTATTCCATAGACACTTGAGCTCACCGCCACACATTTAAAAAAAAAAAAGTCCATACTCCTTTTAAGTCTGTTCTTAATACCATATCACTTTTAAAGTCTTTTTTTAAGGTTGACCTTAATATCGCTTCTAGTTTCATTTTAAATAACCACGGTAGCTCAATTACATAATTCTTGAAAAAAGCCCATTCTTAACTGTATATCAATCTTTGGGTTTTCTTTTTAAGTTTGATTTTTAAACAATTGATATTTTTATTTTCTAGACATTTTAACATTCTTTAATATCTAATCCATTTTTAGTCCATTTTTAACTGTCCATTTTTCTTCTATTTTTATAAATATATAACTTTTAGCTTTTTAATTTTGTTTTCTTAAAGCTTGATTTTTAATACACTGAGGTTTTTAAGGTTTCTCACGAGAAACATGTTGTTTAAAGATTGTTTAAATATTTGTTACACATCATGTATAAACAAATCCATCTTATTCAACAGATATCACATAAGAATCATTCAGTTTCAATGAAGGTTACTATGGAACTTATAAATCCTTGTTACCCATTCTTGTAGGACTAGCCACTAAACCACACAATAAGTAATCAATAAGTAATTTTTTTCTTTCTTATCCTTCAGTACTTTCTTGCACTTTTTAACTTTGTAATTCTATTTTTAGTGAATACATCCCATAATCATATATGGTGCCCAGACATATACTCTTTAATTGAATCAAGGTAATTTTTATCAACATAAGTACTTTTCTCTGTTCTTGATTTTAACACGTAATCTGTTGTCCTCCTTGCTCATTATTTTTAACTGTAGTTTGTCTTATTGATGTTTAAATTATTATTAATTCCTATTGGTTTTTGTTTTATATTTATTGTTATTATTCATTATTAATATTAAAATTGTTTTTTATTCTTAGAGGCCCTGATGCAGCCATAAAAGGTGAAACTTTGGCCAGAGTCGGGCTGGTTATAAGCAATCAATAAATTTTCTTTCCAAGGCTCCAGTCTTGCTTTGTTTTTTCACATCCATGGCTTTTCTAGACCACTTACCGTACTGTATGTGGGACAGTCCCCTGGACTACTACTGGTAACTTGCAGTGAAATATCGCCTTAAATCAAAGGATAGCAAAATCCTAAATTAGAGATCTATGACTAGAAAAGTCCTATATTGGAGAATTCTGAATGAGAGGGATATATGAGAGAAATGTACTGAAAAAAACTGTCCTAGGAAGCAAACAGATTCTCATCCTCACTAATAAGGGGAGTCAGATCCTTGGGTACCCAGTTATCAGACAAAAGAGAAAAAAGCCAGGCAGGATGGAAGAGTGTGCACATATTCTCTTTCCATGGTCCTGCCTGGGTATTGGCCTTTTGGCTGAGAGAAAGTGACCCATCCAGGCTGGGTAACAGTGAATGACTGGCCATAAGCTTAGCAGAGCTAAAATCACTGAAAGCTGAGTCTGTGGAAGGTCTGAACCACTGAACATTAAACAAGCCATGAGCCTATTGGACCTGTAAACCCAAGTCAGGGAAAACATTCCTACCAAGGGAGAAGAACTGAAAGACAGTGGCAGATCCAGAGGTAAAGCGGTCCCCCGAGAGGGTATGGATCCCAGAGCAGATCAAGCAGTCTCCCAGGAGGAAGGGGGCCCCAGCAGCAGATCAATAGGTAAGCCTGGGTCCCCCTTGACCAAGAAAATCCCAAAGGCAGATCGAGCAGTCCCCTGGAAGGTGTAGACACCAGTGGCAGGTCGAGCAGTCCCCCAGTAGGAAGAGGATCCAAGTGGCAGATCAAACAGTCCCCCAGGAGGAATGGGACCCCAGCGTCAGATCATGAAGTAACCCTTGGTCCCTCTTCAGCAATCGAGCAGTCCCCCTGCAGGTTATGGATCCCAGCAGCAAATTGAACGATCCCCCAGGAGGAAGGAGACCCAGTGGCAGGTCCACAGGCACAGTTGGGTTCCCCAGGATGGCATGCACCCCAGTAGCATTCCAGGAGGTGGAGCTGGATCCCCCAGGAAGGAATAGACCCCAACACCAGACCGGAAAGTGGAATCAGGTCCCCAGGAGGGTATGACCCCCAGCACTGGCACGTACCTTTCAGTGGAGTGAAAGTAGCACTGAGGAGATGGGAGTGGTTAAGAAACAATAGACCCCCCCCCCCCCCCCCCAGGCAAACACTGCCCACCAGCCCAGTTGCATCTTTTCACATGAGTAAGACTTGGGTATAAAAAGGGGAGGATAATAATAATACTTGATTATGTGGGAACGTAAGAGGTCCCTTCTATTCTATGTGGTGGAATATTGTGGGGACCAAAACCCCAAATTGCCAAATATTAAATGTTCTTGCTCCCTTATAGAAATGTATATAGTTGTGTGGCCTGAGACTGGTAAATAGGTCTGCTGTTTTACATCCTATAGTGATGTACATAGTCATGGAGAAATGTATATATTTATATAGTCTAATAACCCTATATATATTTGTATATACTGCCAGCCTTGTTCACAGTCCCATTTCTTTTCCTGGGTGAAGGGAGGGAAATCCCACCCACTAACACCTTCTTCTCCAGGTGGAGGCACTAGGTACCAAGAACATGAAGACTGACAGAGTTTGCCCTGGGGGGGGGGGGGGGGGGCTCTTGCCAGGTCAGTCCAAGGCCCAGGAATGCCCTGTGAGATAAGTGGTAGAGATGTGAATCGTGTCCTCGATCGTCTTAACGATCAATTTCGGCTGGGAGGGGGAGGGAATCTTATTGTTGCCGTTTGGGTGTGTAAACTATTGTGAAAAATCATTAAAATCGTGAGCCGGCACACTAAACCCCCCTAAAACCCACCCCGACCCTTTAAATTAAATCCCCCACCCTCCCGAACCCCCCCCCCAAATGCTTTAAATTACCTGGGGATCCGGCGGTGGTCCAGAACGGCGGCGGTCCGGAACGGCCCCCTCAATAGAATCGTGTTGTCTTCAGCCGGCGCCATTTTTCAAAATGGCCGCCGCAAAATGGCGGCGGCCATAGACAAAAACGATTCGACGCAGGAGGTCGTTCCGGACCCCCGCTGGACTTTTGGCAAGTCTTGTGGGGGTCAGGAGGCCCCCCCAAGCTGGCCAAAATTTTCCTGGGAGTCCAGCGGGGTTCCGGGAGCGATTTCTTGCCGTGAATCGTTTTCGTACGGAAAATGGCGCCGGCAGGAGATCGACTGCAGGAGGTCGTTCAGCGGCGGTCCGGAACCCCCGCTGAACGACCTCCTGCAGTCGATCTCCTGCCGGCGCCATTTTCCGTACGAAAACGATTCGCGGCAAGAAATCGCTCCCGGAACCCCGCTGGACTCCCAGGAAACTTTTGGCCAGCTTGGGGGGGCCTCCTGACCCCCACAAGACTTGCCAAAAGTCCAGCAGGGGTCCGGAACGACCTCCTGCGTCGAATCATTTTTGTCTATGGCTGCCGCCATATTGCGGTGGCCATTTTGAAAAATGGCGCCGGCTGAAGACAACACGATTCTATTGAGGGGGCCGTTCCGGACCGCTGCCGTTCTGGACCACCGCCGGATCCCCAGGTAATTTAAAGCATTGGGGGGGGGGTTCGGGAGGGTGGGGGATTTAATTTAAAGGGTCGGGGGTGGGTTTTAGGGGGTTTTAGTGTGCCGGTTTTCCTGCCCTCCCCCTTCCCCCGATTTACGATTTTTTAACGATAAATCGGGGGAATTGGTATTGTATCGTGGCCCTAACGATTTTTTGACGATTTAAAATATATCGGACGATATTTTAAATCGTCAAAAAACGATTCACATCCCTAATAAGTGGTCAAGGGGGATTTATGTAAAATTTGAGTTTTGAATTATAATGTATCAGAGAACAGTGTACCTCAAAGGTTTAAATGTCTCCCTTAGTAAGTTATACTCTATAATTTGTCTTAACAAATGCTTTAAAATTTTCAAAATTCTATATTTCGAAATACGGCTCAGAACATTGCACTGACTTTATAATTCATGTGTTTTGCTACAGTACTTCAGAAAAGTCAAATGAGGGCAATTTTGGAATTAGATGTTAATGATAATCTGGTGGAACACATCATCAAAATCAGAGCATCAAAGGTCACTAAATGTCATCATTACAAGATTATAAAACTCTTCCTCTGCCCACAACAGGGGCTGTGAACATTGCCTGCACAGCATCTTTGGGAATCATATCCAGGTCCTTCTGCATGATGTGCTGAGTCCATAGTCCAGCTCCAAAAATTTGATTGTTGCGTCTGTCGGTCGCAGATGGCTGTGACCGCTCTGCCTTACCTCTTTTTCTCCTCTTCCACTCTCCTTGGGCAAGGTGGCTGCCTCCGGTGCCGAGTGCCAAGGGTATCAGCGTTTCCAAATGAGCATGGGCGTCCCAGTCCGCCATGCTCACTCCCGTGGTCTCCTAGGGCATGAGTGCGCACCTCTCTGATGCTTAAATACACGTCATGGCGGGAACTTCGGGGGCGGCCCCACCCCATGACGTCAGTACCTCCGGGTATAACAAGCCTCCGCTTCCGCTACCACCTTGAGTTAGCAAGCACTTTGGTTTAGCTACTCTGACCGCTCTAAGCTGCACGCTTAGATGCTGCTATCACTCTAAGGGCCTCACTCCAGCAGAAGCTCTAGACACCCACTCCTCGGGGGTCTCTCGCTTCCAACTTCCCTTCGGGGTCTTCACTAACTAAAGACAACCGCTCCTCGGGGGTTTTCTCTCTCTCTACCTTTTAGGATATTGGACTATTGGGTACTCGCTCCTCGAGGGCCTACCAGCCATTATATCCTGCACCTCGGATCTTCGGTCCCATCATACTACCATCAGGAAGATTCCTTCATCCATGAGTACCTCTACGATCCGGTGCTCCAGCTTCACCCACCAGCCGTGACATTACCCGCACTGCGGGCTCCTGCCTATCGTGACCATCTGGGTGAGACTACACTACTGAGCCTGTTGAATGTGCTGGCATATCGTGGATCAGTGCCTTGCCTTCCTGTTTCACCATATACTTACAGCAGTACAATAAAGACTCTATCCCTACTGTGTCTGCTATCTGAGTTCAGCCTATCACAGTGGTTCCCCATGGGGCCCCTCCCCATGGGCGGCATCATCTCCATTGCGACCAAGGGTCCACAATACCACAAACACAACAGATTGCTAACTCTATGGACTCGGTTCAGCTCGCAGTCCTGCAGGTCATCCCTGGCCTAGCCCAGTGGATTACGGAACAACAAAAGTCTTTGGAGAGCCTAGCTACTGTCTTCAATCAGTTACATGCTCAACTGAACTCTTCAGCTCCTCCTGTGAAGGAATTGCTGTCACCAGTGGTAACCCTCAAGACCACTCTACCTTTATCTACAGCTACCTGTTTTATGGGCGAAGCCAAGTTATGCAGAAGGTTTGTTAATCAATGCACCATGCATTTCTTATTACAGCCTACCCTCTTTCCCACTGAAGCTTCAAAGACCACTTACATTCTGTCATTCCTAGAAGGACGAGCCCTGGCCTGGGCTTCACTGCTATGAGAACGTGAAGATCCTACCCTGAATGACCTATCAGGATTTCTAAAGCTTTTTAAGTCTGTTTTGATGACCCGGCTCACCAGACCATCGCTGGATCTGCCTTGCTCAACCTTCAGCAAGGTAACAAGCCACTTAAAGACTCTGATAATGGATTTAAGACTCTAGCATCTGAACTGCATTGGGACACTGGATGTTTACGTGCCATATTCATGGAGGGTCTCAACTCTTGCATAAAGGATGAATTATTGGCTCATGATTGCCTGATACCCTTGAGTCTCTGATGGAACTGTCGGGGAGAATTGACCGCTGTATCCGCGATCGTACTCAGAAGGCTAAGAGTCCACGAAAGTCTACAGTGGGGGCCAACCATCCTAAACCTGTGCCTGTTGCTTCCAGCTTACCGTCTGCACCCCTAGAGGAGGAAGAGCCTATGCAACTAGGCCGCAGCCCTTTGACCTCTAGGGAGAGATGTTATCTTTAGCGCATGGGGTTGTGCATGTATTGTGGCCAATCGGGTCACGCCGTCCAAACCTGTCCCATTTGTCCGTGAAACTGACAGGCCTGGGATCTGCAGGAGGACTTCTCCTCGGCCTCACCTCTCCAACGCCTCCATTATCATTACCAGTATCTCTGCTTTGTGGAGGTCTCGAATTTCAGACTATCGCGCTCATTGACTCCGGTGCCGGAGGTAATTTTATTCTGAAACGCTTGGTTGAACATCTACGGATTCCTACCACATCAATAGCTATCCATCCACAGAGAACCACTTCCCGGGGAAGTTTCATTGATCACCCAGGCCATCGGCCTGCGCACTGGAGCTCTACACTCAGAATCCATTTCCTTCTTAGTATTGGAAAAGGCCATGCATCTGGTGGTATTGTGGCTGCCGTGGCTTCAAGACCATATGCCACAATTTAATTGGGCTACCTTGGAACTGTCCCGGTGGGGACCTGACTGTCATGGTCAGTGTCTTGCTGAAGTTTCACTGCTCATCTGTATGCCCACTACCCCATCATTACCTGGCTTACCTCCACAATACGCCTCCTTCCAGGTTGGAAGCAAGCAGCTGATATTCTTCCACCACACAGAGAGTTCGACTGCCATATATCTGAAGCCAAATTCAGAACCTCCCAAAGGAAGAGTCTACCCTCTTTCAGTAGCTGAGACTAAAGCTATATCTACCTACATACAAGAAAATCTACAAAAGGGATTTATCAGACCTTCCAAATCACCTGCTGGTGCAGGCTTCTTCTTCATTAGGAAAAGGATGGCACCTTACGCCCCTGCATCGACTACAGGAGTCTGAATGAAATCACCATCAAGGACAGGTACCCCCTGCCTTTAATATTAGAACTGTTTGAGAGGCTCCAAGGTGCCAAAATATTCTCCAAATTAGACTTAAAAGGAGCTTACAACTTGGTGCGTATTCGAGAAGGAGACAAATGGCAGACTGCTTTTAACACCCGTGATGGACACTTTGAATACCTCGTCATGCCCTTCAGTTTAAGTAACGCACCTGCAGTCTTTCAAAATATGATGAATGACATCTTATGGGTCTTACTGTATCAATCATCGTAGTATATCTCGATGATATACTGATCTTTTCTCAAGATCTGCAAAGTCATCAGGAGGATGTAAAAAAATTCCTAAGACGTTTGTGTGAGTACCACCTTTATGCTAAGCTTGAGAACTGTGAGTTTCACAAAGAAGCTGTACCCTTCCTGGGATACATGGTCTCTAAGAATGGTTTTCAAATGGACCCCAAGAAACTTGAGAGTATCCGGGACTAGCCTCAACCCACAGGCATGAAGGCATTGCGATGCTTCTAGGGATTCACCAATTACTACCGATCCTTTATTAAAAACTACTCATCATTGACAGTCCCTCTAACTGCTATGACCAAGAAGGGAGCCAACCCTGCCAATTGGTCTCCAGAAGCCATCTCAGCCTTCCTGACGCTCAAAGAGTCTTTCCAAAAGAAGCTGTGTCTCCGCCATCCTGACCCACACTGTCCTTTCATCGTGGAAGTCGACGCATCCGACGTTGGTGTGGGGGCGGTTTTAAGTCAGTACAGTGAATCCAATCCTTGCTCCCTCTTTTCTAGGCAATTCTCACCTGCTGAGAGAAATTAGGGGATAGGAGACAAGGAGCTTCTTGCAATCAAGCTAGCTTTTGAAGAGTGGCGTCCTTGGCTAGAAGGTGCACAACATCAAATAGTGGTATACACTGATCATAAAAATCTAGAGTACCTTCGACATGCTCAACGGCTCAACCAGCGTCAAGCCAGATGGGGTCTGTTTTTTAACAGGTTCGACTTCCTTCTGAAGTACCATCCAGGAGAGAAGAACACTCGGGTTGACGCCCTATCACAATTCTTCTCACCTCAAGATGTGCCAGATGAACCCCATCATATCATCGATCTGAAAAGGGTGGTCCTCGCAGCCACCCACACGGTAACTGCCGGGAAGATGGTAGTGGCCAGAAGTTTAAGAAAAAAACTGTTGAAGTGGGCACACAATTCCCGTCTGGCAGGCCATCCAGGACAGAGTTGAACCCTAGCTATGTTGCAAAGATACTATTAATGGCCAACTATGAAGAAGGATGTACAAGCGTACGTGGGTTCCTGCACTGTCTGTGTCAAGCAAAAGCCGCCACCCAGGCATCTGTGGGGTCTATTACAGCCTCTACCATCACCAGATGAACCATGGACCCATATCGCTATTGATTTTGTAGTAGAACTGCCATCATCCAGCGGCAATAACACCATATGGGTTACGGTCGACCGTTTCTCTAAAATGGCACACTTTGTAGCATTACCAGGATTACCCTCTGCTACTGAGTTAGCAAAACTCTTCATTAAACACATCTTCCGTCTTCATGGGATGCCTAAACATATCCTATCTGACAGGGGAGTGCAATTTACTGCAAGGTTTTGGAGAGCATTATGTCAAAAATTTGACATCGCCTTGCACTTAACCTCTGCCTACTATCCTCAGACTGAGAGGATGAATAGAACACTGAAAAATTATGCGATCTTACGTCAACTCTAGACAGAATGACTGGGCTGAACTACTGCCTTGGGCAGAATTTGCCATCAATTCACATCCTGCTTCTTCAACGGGGTCTTCCCCTTTCCAGCTTGTCTACGAGAGACAACATTTACCTCTGCTGCCAATTCCATTGTCAGTAGCCTCTCCTGCTGCCCAGGCTACCACAGCAGAATTATCCCAACTTTGGAGGCAGACAAAGGAGCTTCTCCTCAAAGCAGGACAAAAGGCAAAGAGAAGCTATGATGCACATCATCAAAAGGCATCCCAGTTTTAGCCTGGAGACAAGGTTAGGTTAAGCACCAAGTACCTTCAACTTAAGCTTCCTTCTGCAAGATTTGAGCCTCGCTTTGTGGGACCCTTCGCTATCCTATGGCGATTAGGAAATCTAACATACAGTCTCAAACTGCCTCCATCAATGAAGATACACAATGCATTTCATGTATCTATACTAAAGCCAGTGTTACTCTCCGAGTGCTCCAGAAAAGACCCAGAGCCTACCAGCCTGGATACAGAAGATGACATTGAATATGCCGTTGACGACATCCTTGATGTACATAAAAGAGGCAAAACTTGGGAGTATCTCATCTCTTGGGAGAACTACGGCCCAGAGGAAAATTCCTAGGAATCACTGGCCAATATTACAGACAAAGAGATGGTACGTCAATTCCACCTGGCATACCCACGCAAGCCCAGACCACTTGGAAGAGGTCTTGGAGGGGGCCCTTTGAAGGGGA
This sequence comes from Rhinatrema bivittatum, assembly GCF_901001135.1. NCBI lineage: Eukaryota > Metazoa > Chordata > Amphibia > Gymnophiona > Rhinatrematidae > Rhinatrema > Rhinatrema bivittatum. The sequence continues at coordinate 93,827,760 of NC_042623.1, forward strand.
GTACTTTTGTGTCAGTCGGTCGCAGACGGCTGTGACCGCTCTGCCTTACCTCTTTTTCTCCTCTTTCACTCTCCTTGGGCAAGATGGCTGCCTCCGGTGCCGAGTGCCGAGACTCTCGGCATTTCCAAACGAGCATGGGTGTCCCAGTCCACCATGCTCACTCCCGTGGCCACCTAGGGGCGAGCGCGCACCTCTCTGATGCTCAAATACACGTCATGGCGGGAACCTCAGGGGCAGCCCCACCGCATGACGTCAGTACCTCCGGGTATAACAAGCCTCCACTTCCGCTACCACCTTGAGTTAGCAAGGACTTCGGTTTAGCTACTCTGACCGCTCTAAGCTGCATGCTTAGATGCTGCTATCACTCCAAGGGCCTCGCTCCAGCAGAAGCTCTAGACACCCGCTCCTCGGGGGTCTTTCTCTCTCTCTACCTTTCAGGATCTCGGACTATCGGGTACTCGCTCCTCGAGGGCCCACCAGCCATCATATCCTGCACCACGGATCTTTGCTCCCATCATACTACCATCAGGAAGACGCCTTCATTCTGTGGGTACCTCTATGATCCGGTACTCCAGCTCTACCCACCAGTCGTGGCGTTACCCGCACTGCGGGCTCCTGCTAATCATGACCATCTGGTTGAGACTACACTACTCAGCCTGTTGAACGTGCTGGCACATCGTGGATCAGTGCCTTGCCTTCCTGCTTCACCATCTACCTACAGCAGTACAGTAAATATCCATACTCTGTCTGCTATCTGAGTTCAGCCTATCACAGTCGTTCCCCATGGGGCCCCTCCCCATGGGCGGAGTCATCTCCATTGAGACCAAGGGACCACAATGCCACAAACACAACACTGATCTTTCAAAGACTGACTGATATACTAATACTGTACAAGAATTACAACATAAGATATCCCATCATGAGGAACTTTGTCAAATGCCTTCTGAAAATCCAAATACACCACATCTACTGGTCCACCTTTGTCCACATGTTTGTCACTCCATTGAGAGGAGAGGATCACCTTGCTGATGGTTGAAAGGAATCAGTAAGTTTTGCTTGGGAATTTTTTTTTTTAAGTATTGGGGAGAAGCTAACTATTGAGGTATATTATTTATTGTGTTTGTGCTTTTAATAGTCAGTAAGCAACGAATAAAGAGAACTTAGAGTGTTTGTTTTTAAATAGTCAGTCAGTAAGGCTAGGTTGAGAGAACATAGTACAAATCTCATCTTTGTGTGAGTTTCCTCATGCCGAAGGACATCAGATCTTCACAAGAGTGTACTGTTCTGTTCGTACATCTCACTCTGCATGTCAAAGTGGCCCCTAACCTCTACACTACTACCTAAACCTCACCTCGAGTTACTAGGTGGGCCTCTTACAGTAGCATAAATAGCTGCTTACTATGGTGCCATCCCCAGAGTCTCTCTCTCTCATATCTCAGGGCCCTCCTCCAATCCTTCCCCAGCTTAACAATGCCCAAATCGCAATTTGTGTTATGGGCATATCACACAGCTTAATGCCAATGAAAAAGGTGTAGTTATTGTCAGCGTTAAAACTGTGCGATATGGCTTCGCAAAGTGCAAAGCCAGTCCACTTTTCCAAAAATCCTGGTCCGCTTTAAAAAATTAGCATTGCACCATGCGTTATGGTGCTTTTTGCATGCATTAAGGCATTTTTTGCATGCAAAAATGCCTTAACGCATGCGAAAAGGCCATAACGCACGTTGGAAAATAACCCCCTTGGTTAGCTTCTGTAATTTCTCTTAGCATTTCACTGTCTGTCTCATCATTTTAGCCAGGTGGACGGTAGTATACTCTCATCACTATACTCTTCCCCAACACATAAGGGATTCCTACCCATATAGATTCAATTGTGCATTTAGTCTCTTGTAGGATCTTTATCTTATTGAACTTTATGTCATCCAGGACATAAAGCGCCACCCCCCGCCACCAAGTTGCTCCCCTCTATCATTGAGGCAATATAATTTGTACCATAGTAAAGCACTATCCCATTGGTTTTCCTCTTTCTACCATGTCTCTGGGGGACATAATTATTGTAAACAAATTTTACTATTAAAAAGTTTATTTTACAGAGGGACAACCAAATATTGTTATTTCACTCAATAGTTCTTTCTTTCTCCTTCTTTCAGTTCAGTCAGACCACTGCTGTGATCTTAGCCCCATGAGCCTTCATTTTCAATTACCCAGAGATTTTTTTCTTCTATTTTAATAGGCCCTGTCTTCCACTATTACTAGGTCTGGTCATTGCACAATGATTCTAAGGACAAAAGCCATGCACCTAGGTTCCTTCCAGAGCTCTGTATCATGGGCTCTAACCACTAGGTGTTATCCTTTCTGCTGAGCATGAAACCTCCTCGTGGGCCCCAAATGTTATTTATTGCACAACTTTTAAGTTGGCCATGTATGACAGGGGCATACAGATATCCATTAAGACAATCCTGCAGGCAATAAAAGGCCAAGATGGCTGGGAAACTAGCAAATGCAGGCTCATAGGAGAATTTAAAAATACAACAAATCTCTCTCAATCTATACTGGTAAATTCATGTTATAGTCTGAAAACTGAATAATTTTTCACATTATTACTGAGAACAATTATTATTTCTATTTAAACTCTATTCCTAATTTTTCACAACAGAGAGAACAGTATTACTCTATTGACCAAGAGGATACATGGAAGAATCATCTTAGTGAGTCCCACCACTGTTACATTATATACCAGATCCTGTATTACAGTGAGGAATCAATCTAGAGTAGTGCCCCCTGTCATCAATTCCAAGACTAGCTGCTCCATGAAGCAGTCATTTATGGCATTTAGAAAACTACTGCCCTCGCATGTCCTAATGAGATGTTTACCCAATATATTGAGGTAACTAAAATCTCCCAATATTATTATGTTGCCTATTTTGTTAGCTTTCTTAATTTCTGTAAACATTTCACTGACTGTCTCTTCATCCTAGTCAAGTAGATGGCAGTAGGCTCCCCACTACTATACTCTTCCGGATCACACATGAGATTTCTATCAATAGAGATTCCATATTATATTTTGTCTTCTGCAGGACTATTATTCTATTTGACTCTATGCCATCTTTAACATACAGCATCATTATCCTACAAATTTTACCTTGCCAATTATTTTGATATCATTTGTACCTTGGTATCACAGTGACCCATTGGTTATCGTCCTTTAACCAGGTCTCTGTTATGCCTATTATGTCTACATTTTTGTTCAGAGCATACATTCCAACTCTTCAGTCTTATTCTTTAGGCTTTTTACATTTGCATAAAAACAATTCAAAGTAATTTTATTAATTGCAATCACAAGCTGCCAAGCAGTAGAAATGGATAGCCTGGGATCATTTATCTCTGCTGCTCTTTATTTAAATTTATCTCAGCTATGTCTGCCTTTATCAGAACCTCTTTATTCCTTGTTATGCTAGAAACTTCCTTGTTATGCTAGAATCCTCTGAAGATATCTCATTCAGAACCATGTGCTCCTATTGGCTTTCCCCCACAGTTTAGTTTAAAAGCTGCTCTGTCTCCATTTTAAACAAACCCAAATGCTGGTACAACATTTAAAAAGGAGATAGAGCAGCTTTTAAACTACATAATGGGGAAAATCGACCACCTAGATCTAATCATCACTGCAATGTAGGATCTGGTGCAAGAAATAACAGTTGCGGGGTCATTTGGGAATAGTAATCATAATGCAATCAAATTTAATACAATCTCTGAGTAAATTTTAAAAGGAGTTATGCACATAAAATTAACATATCTGTGCATAAGTAACTTGTATTTGCATACATGCTATTTTATAAATATCAAAAGTATGCACCCAGTATTGGTTTCACGTGCACCTGTAACTGTGCAAAAAAGGGGAGGTCTATGGGAATTATTGGGCATGGCAAAATGTTTGCTTGTAAGTTGCTATTTTATAAGAGATAGCAAAATTGCTTACCTGTAATAGGTGTTATACCAGGACAGCAGGATATATATAGTCCTCACATATGGGTGACATCACCAGATGGAGCCCTATCGCGGAAAATTTTCTGTCAAAGTTTCTAGAAACTTTTGACTGGCACACTGAGCCAACTGAGCTTGCCCAGCATGCCCTGATCCCTCGAGTCACAGGGATCTCCCTTCAGTTTCATTTGTAGCAATAAGCTTTAGCACAAATAAAATAACAAAATGTTTCAGACCCAACTCCGCGGGGTGGCGGGTGGGTTTCGTGAGGACTATATCCTGCTGTCCTGGGATAACACCTATTACAGGTAAGCAATTTTGCTTTATCCCAGGACAAGCAGGATATAGTCCTCACATATGGGTGATTAGCAAGCAACAGGCTGACTGGTATGAAGATTGGACCAACAGCGCACAACTTGTCCAACAGGCACAACAACTGGAGAACTGTTGGCTAAAATTGAAGAAACATATATTATCGTGTTATGCTAGGTTAACCACAGGTATTTTCACTGATAGATTCACAAATAATATACCCATGTTTACATTTTAAATATTTCAAATTTTATTCCTTATATTATTTAAAACACTATTATATCAAAACATTCATACCTCATTCATTCATTTAAACATCATACAATATACAATATTTTAAAATTGACAATACATCACTATTTCACTTTAACATCCAGCTCATAAATGTTACAGAAATATTGCAACAATCCCTAATTACAATGTAAACAATTTATTTCACAGACACTTTTGTAACAAGTATTACTATTCCTTAGTGTTCCCTAAACTTATCCTATTTCATGTGGCTTTCAATTAACTCCTTATTAAACAGATATCCCTTTTTAACCTTATTTCACAGATGTCCCTTCAATATTAATTCCTTTTTAGACAGATGTCCCTTATTAACCTCATTTAACAAATGTCCTGACAGGAAGCTCCTGTTTCACCCGTTGGTTTCTTCAGGGGATTTATTCTTATATTCACATCCAACGACTTCCAAATAATGTCTTCTTAGACATACAACTCCACTTCCAAATCAAAGTTTATTGGGGAACCTTAAATCAAAAATGTTACATTAAAAAACATCATTTCACCCATCATCTAGCTATTAACATGTATTCCATAGATAAATATCGACCCTCCTAAATGAGACTCAAATCAATTTTAATTAAACTTCACCCTTGTCATTGTTACTATCGTCATCACACTCACCTATATTTCAATCCTTACATAGTAACTTCCATTTCCAATTCCTCTTTTTCAATTATTCATTTCATTATTGCCATCTCCTTACTTTTTTCACTACATCAATTCAAAAATAAAATGCCATTTACAAACAATTCATTAACCAACTCTGTTGTATATTATTCCCTATTTTGTTAGTGTACTAACCTGAAGCCATTCCGTATTATATACACTCTACTCACATATTCATACCAAAAATTGTTTTTGCCGAACCACTATCTGAAAAGAATATAAAAGATCACAACACTACCACCAACCATCATTACAAACCCACACCTTAAATTTCTTTTTCAAAAGGGTACTGCTTACCTTTCCTACCACTTACAACAGAAACCGCAACGGCTTACCCTCCTTCCATCGGCGAAACAACGCCGCGACTGCGCACAACTCACCCACTTTCTATCATTTTTTAAATATCCCCGCGTCATTACGTCAGCTTAGTGTTTCCCGCCCCTAACATCGCGATTAAACAACTTTTTCTGTGATCCCTTCATTTATCACATCTATTCGCTTCTAATATGCCATGATCACTTATAGAAAAATACTCCATTCTATTTCCTGATTCAACCCCCCTGGCTCCACTGTTCCCCATCTATATATAAATCGCTGTTCCTTTTGTGTTAATATCCTCGAAACATTTCCTCCTCTCCTTAATGTCAATTGGTACAGTACACAAAATGTCATTTCTTCTACTTTATGTCCCTTCTTATACCAATGATTGACCAACGGTGTTGCGGTCCCGGTCGCCAGGCTAGCGACCGGGTCCTTACCTTTCTGCCGGCTCCCCCGGGGCTGCCGCGATCCGCCGCGTCTGGGGCCTGTAGGGCCGCATGGCAGCGTCTCCCTCCACGTGGAGACGCCGCCGAAGGCCGAGCCTGACTCCTCCCACTGCCTGGGCACGCGCGCGCGCGAGGAGGGGGCTCTTAAAGGTCCAGCACCCGGAAGTGCTGAAACGCCCCGTTCCTGACGTCAGACGCTGGCTGGCTATTTAAACCAGCGTCTGACTGCCTTACCTTGCCTTTGCAACGTGGTCGCTCCTTGAGTGGTTAGTTGCCTTGTTCCTGCTTGTTCCAGCCGTGCCTTGCTTCCAGCTCTGGTTCCTGCTTGTTCCAGCCGTGCCGTGCTTCCAGCTCTGGTTCCTGCTTGTTCCAGCCGTGCCTTGCTTCCAGCTCTGGTTCCTGCTTGTTCCAGCCGTGCCTTGCTTCCAGCTCTGGTCCCTGCTTGTTCCAGCCGTGCCTTGCTTCCAGCTCAGGTTCCAGCTCGTTCCTGCTGCGCCTTGACTCCAGCTCCGACTTCACGATTCTCCTTGCCTTCAGCCAGCCACGACCCTCGGACTTCTTCACGATTCTCCTTGCCTTCAGCCAGCCACGACCCTCGGACTTCTTCACGATTCTCCTTGCCTTCAGCCAGCCACGATCCTCGGACTTCTTCACGATTCTCCTTGCCTTCAGCCAGCCACGATCCTCGGACTTCTTCACGATTCTCCTTACCCTCAGCCAGCTGCGATCCTCGGATTTCTTCATGATTCTCCTAAGTCCCAGCGACTCGGACCCCTACGGGCCCCTCCTGGGGGGGTCTCGGGTTTCCAGGGTGAAGACGTCATCCTTCAGCTCCAGCTAAGCTCCGCCTCCCGGCTCATTACCAACTGTGGACGTCGTCCATATCAGCCGGCCCAAGGGTCCACTATTGACTTTCTTCACAACATAACAAACGGGGCTTTATCTTTCCTAATTCGAATATTGCTAATATGCTCCAATATTCTTACTTTAATAACTCTTTTTGTCTGTCCAATGTAAAACAAACCACAGGGGCAAATGATCATATATATCATTTGAGCCAATTTACAGTTAAAATTTCTTGGCAAATAATATATTTCCCCTGTGGAAGGAATATGTATATATTTCACTTGTTGTACATATGGACAAATCGTGCAACCTTCAGAAGCGTGCTGCCCCCTATTTTCTTGATCTTCACTTTGAGTAGGCAGTACTGAAGAGGTCAACATATCCCTCAAAGATCTATTTTTCCGAAATGCAAAAATTGGCAATTCTCGAAACACCCCTTCATCCTGTAGTACTGACCAACATTGGTTCACAATGGATTTAATATTGAATCCCAAATGGGAAAATAGAAGGGTATACACCACCCTAGTCAATGGATCCTTTCTTCTTGTGATCAACAGATTGTCTCTATTGGCGTATAACGCTCGCTTAAATGCCCTCTTAATAACTTTTCTTGTATATCCCCTTTCCAAAAATCTTACTGTCATCTCCTGTGATCTTTCTCTAAACTCATCCACAGTTGTACACAGACGTCTCAATCGCAAAAATTGCCCCACTGGTATATTTTCCTATAATCGTTTTGGATGGAAGCTTGAGAATTCTAAGGTTGTATTTCTATCCGTTTGTTTTCTATAGATTGTGGTACATAATTTTTCAGCAACTTTATAGACTCTCATATCCAGAAAAGATACACTTTGCCTATCCCCTTTAAATTCAAACTGTAAATTACTATCCTTTGAGTTAATCCAAACCTTCAACTCTTCTAGTCTTTGATCCGTTCCTTTAAATATAAAGAAAACATCATCAATAAATCTCTTCCAAGTGACTATTTCATTCCAAAATTGAGATTGATATATGTTGGCATTTTCAAATGCTGCTACATAAAATTGAGGAAGCCTGAAATCACAGCAGGTTGGATGTGGAAGGAGTTGGGGTTATACTGGAAACAAGTTCTTTAAGACAGATTGTCTGTAAGCTGAATCTTGTCGTCCTTTCTTGTCCAAACAATAATGTGCTGCAAAGGTGTGAAGAGAACTCCATGTTGCAGCTTTACAAATGTCAGCAATTGGTACTGAACGATAGTGCGCTACTGAGGTTGACATTGCTCTGACTGAGTGTGCCTTTACTCGTCCGTGGAGGGAAAGGCCTACTTTTTCATAACAAAACTCTATACAATTTGCTAGCCTGTTGGAGAGAGTTTGTTTGTCCACTGCCTTACCCGGATTGTTTTTATCAAAAGAAACAAAGAGCTGGGTGGATTTCCTATGGGCTGCAGTGCAGTCTAGATAATACGCAAGTGCATATTTACAGTCTAAGGTGTGTAAGACCCTCTCCCCATGGTGAGAATGAGGTCTTGGGAAGAATGTGGACAAGACTATGGACTGATTCAAATGGAAATCCGTAACTACCTTAGGAAGGAATTTAGGGTGAGAACGGAGAACCACTCGGTCATATAAAAATCTTGTGTATGGTGAGTATGTGACAAGTGCTTGTAACTCACTAACCCGCCTAGCAGAGGTAATAGCTACTAGGAAGAGAACTTTCCAGGTAAGAAATTTTACATCACAGGAATCAATGGATTCAAAAGGAGAACACATGAATCTTGTTAGTACTACATTAAGGTCCCATTCTGTGACTGGAGGTTGTAAAAGGGGTTTTAGTTGAAATAAACCTCTCAAAAACCTATGGATTAGGGGCTGTCCTGATATAGGGGCATCCCCTATTCCCTTGTGGTATGCTGAGATAGCACTCAAATGTACCCTGACCGAGGAAGTCTGGAGACCAGAGTCTGAAAGGTACCAGAGGTAGTCTAATAAAGATGACATGGGGCAGGAAAAAGGGTAAATACTTTTTTGTGTGCACCATGTGGCAAATCTTTTCCACTTACAGCGATAGGATTTTTGTGTGGAAGGCTTTCGTGAAGCTACAAGCACTTGAGAGACATTAGCTGAAAGATTGAGTGGTTGTAGGATCAAGCTTTCAACATCCAGGCTGTGAGGGATACGGTTTGAAGGTTGGGATGGCGCAACCTGCCCTGATCTTGAGTTATGAGTGTGGGTGCTGAGCCCAGGCAAATGGGTTGTCTGATCAAGAGGTCGAGAAGTATGGGAAACTACACTTGTTGAGGCCAATAAGGGGCTATGAATATCATTGACCCCTTGTCCTGTTGTAGCTTCATTAGAGTCTTTGTTATGAGTGGTATCAGAGGATACGCGTACAGGAGGCCTGAGGTCCAAGGGCAAGCAAAGGCGTCTGTGGCTAACTGGTTTCTCTGCTTGTGGAGGGAGCAGAATATGTCCACTTTGTGATTCAGTTGGGAGGCAAAGAGGTCTATTGTTGGTTAACCCCAATGTTGAAAGATCCTGGTTGTTATCTCTGGATCCAGGGACCACTCGTGGGGATGAAACTGACGACTGAGGCGATCCGCAAGTACGTTGTGTATACCTGCTAGATAAGTGGCCTGGAGAAACATGGAATGTGTTAGGGCCCAATCCCAAATCTGTGTGGCTTCTTTGCAGAGGAGATAAGAGACCGTTCCTGCTTGTTTGTTCAGGTACCACATGGCAACTATGTGGTCCATTTGTATGAGAACAGTCTTGTGTGCAAGGCAGTCCTTGAACGCATATAGAGCATAACGTATAGCTCGAAGCTCTAGGAAGTTTATTTGAAATGTTGCTTCGAGTTTTGACCAAGTCCCTTGAGTCTGAAGATTGTCTACATGAGCTTCCCAACCTAAGGTTGATGCATCTTTAGTTAAGGTCACTTGAGGGACTGGTTGCTGTAATGGTAGACCTGTTAGCAAGTTGTTCATGTTCGTCCACCAGAGGAGCGATGAACATAACTGGTGGGTTATGTGAATTGGAGACAACAGTGGTTGAATGGCTTGGAACCACTGTGATCTCAAAGTCCATTGTGTTACTCTCAAGACTAATCTGGCCATAGGGATGACCTGAACCATAGAAGCCATGTGACCTAGCAGAATGAGGAACTGATGGGCAGTTGCTGTTCGGCTTGTGCGCAGAGAGCTCGCAAAAGTGGACAGAGTATCTGCGCGGTCCTTTGGGAGGAAGGCCTTGGATACGGTTGTGTTCAATTCTGCTCTGATGAATTATGGAGTGCGAGATAGTAGAAGATGGGATTTTCTTTAATTGATTAGAAATCCCAATGAGTGGAGCAGATTGATTGTGCGTTTGAGGGAGTCGAGAGATCCTTGCCTTGATTGACTCTTGATGAGCCAGTCATCAAGATATGGGAATACATGTATGCTTTCCTTGCGTAGATGGGCCGCTGTCACAGATAGGCATTTTGTGAACACTCTTGGTGCTGAGGCAAGACCGAATGGCAGCACCCAGTACTGAAAATGTTTGTGACCCACTAGGAAACGAAGGAACTTGTGATGAGGGGGAAATATTGGAATGTGAACGTAAGCATCTTGAAGATCCAGAGAACAGAGCCAATCTCCTGTTTGAAGTAGGGGAAGCATGGTGCCTAAGGATACCATCCTGAACTTTTCCTTCCATAGAAATTTGTTGAGTTTTCGAAGGTCTAAGATGGGTCGTAAACCTGTTTTCTTTGGAATGAGGAAATAGCAGGAGTAGAATCCTCTGACCTGCTGAGGACGGGGAACTGGTTCCATGGCCCTGGCATTCAGGAGGGTGGATAATTCTTTTTGCAGAATTGAGGAATGATTTTGTGGTACCCAAAACGAGCTTGGTTGGGTGTTGTTTGGTACTTTGAGAAAGTCCAGATGTTAACCTTGAGATATGATGGAGAGCACCCATTGATCGGAGGTGATGTGCACCCAATTGGGGCAAAAATCTGAGATCCGACCTCCTACAGGAAGGTTTGGGGTCGGATTGGTGGAGGGGCTGCTGTCCTCTGGCAGGATTTCAAAATCCTGATGCAGGGCCTGTCTCAGGAGGAGGTTGGGTCCTAGGGGCTCTTGGTTGTCTGGCTTGGCCCCTCTGGGCTATTCTGGATGGCCTGCCATGGGGTGCTGGGGGATAGTATCTCCGTGGTCTATAATAGGTCTTTCTAGATTCTTTTCTGGCTGGTTGACGTGCAGAAGACTGTGACTCTGGTGGAACAGAAGAGAGTTGATGTAAAGTCTCTGAATGTTCTTTCAGCTGTGCTACAGCATCCCATATTTTCTCTCCAAAGAGATTGTCTCCTGCACAAGGAAGGTCTGCCAATTTTTCCTGAATTTATAAACTAAGGTCCGAAGCTTTCAGCCAGGCCCATCTACGAGCACTGATTCCTGTTGCAGCCATTCTGGACAATGTTTTGATACTGTCATAGGCTGCACGGACCTCATGTTTCCCAGCTTCTAGGCCTTTATAAATGATATTATTGAAGGAATCTTGGAACTGTTGAGGAAGTGAATCAGACAGCTCTTGCATCTGCTTCCACAAATTGCGCTGATACTGAGTCATATATAACTGATATGATGCAATTCTAGAAACCAGCATGGACCCTTGAAACATTTTTCAGCCAAGGCTGTCCAGAAACCTTTGATCTTTCTCAGGAGGCGTAGATGAGTGTGGTCAGATTTTCTTCAATTTCCTTTGGGCCGACTCTACCAGAACAGTCTGGTGTGGAAGCTGGGTTTTCTGAAAACCTGGAATATGTTGCACCAAGTAAGTGGCATCAGTCCGCTTGTTTACTGGTGGTATGGTACAAGGGTGTACCAGTCTCTGCACATGAAGTACTCATGGACCTCCAGTCTGTGCTGGAGATCCATGAGTATTTCATGTACAGAGATTGCCCAAACTTCTTTAGGAGGATCCACAAATTTTAAAACCTCTATGTTTTTTTGTCTGGTGTCTTCTGTCGCTAACTGAAAAGGAATGGTATCAGCCATCTCTCTTACAAAGTTGGAAAAAGAGAGGTCCTCTGGAGGGGACTTTCTCTTCTCTTCTGGAGGGGATGGATCCGATAAAATATCCTCCGATAAGGTATCGGTGTCTCCTTCATCCCAGGTGTCCGAAGAAGGTCGTCGAGGAGGAGTGGAGTGAAGGTGGGATGGTGGCATTGAAGGCACTGATGGTTTCATTGGTGGCATCGATGGAAAAAATGGAGAAAAGGAAGGTCTCGGATGTGATATGCCCGATGGTCATGGTATTGGTTCAGGCATCGGTAAACTCTTCGAGACATCATCGTCGCTAGGACTGGGAAGCAGGGTCTTTGATCCTAGTGGTAAAGGTTGAACCAGAATGGCACCGAGAAGAGCATCTAGCTTGGTGAGTATCGGCACTAATAGTGTCAAATCAGACATCGGCGTTGGTGCGGGCATCGGTGCTGGTGATGGTATCGGTACCACTGATGGAATCGGTGTCGGTGATGAAGTCGGCACTTGTGATGGAGTTGGTGCCGGTGCCGGTTCTGGCAATGGCATTGATGGAATCTCCCATAAATCTTCTTTAACCGCCTGGCAGATGAAACCGTCCAGTTCCGCTCTTATAGCTGGTGAAGTCAGAGCAGCAATAGGGGTGGCAATGAAGGCGGAACTGGCTCTTCCACATTTCCCTGTGGTGGCACGGTACCTGGTACCGAAATCAGTGGGGATCGCCTGGGAGTGATAGGCATCAATGATACTGATGATTCTTCTATCCAAGGTTTTTTTGGAGTCGGCTCAATAGGTAACGATTGCCCACCGGACATCGATTCCAGAGCTCTTCGATGTGGGTGCTGATGTTTTGCCCGATTCTTGGTGCCCTTTTTCTTGAGCATCGAGGTGGATTTTATAGATGACTGAGAAGGAGTCGGAGATGAATGATCACCAGCTTCATTGGGACGACATCGTGTCTTAAATACTAACTTTTTTGTCGCTCCAACCTGAGACGAGTGAGTTGAGGTCGAGGTCGATGTCGATGGCAGCAACTGAAGATGGAAAAGATGTTCCATCTTCTCCATACGAGCCTGTCTGCCTTTTGCTGTCATATCAGTACACTGCGGGCATGTCGATACATCATGTTTCTCGCCCAAACACAACACACATTCGACATGTGGGTCCATAATGGACATGGTGGGAGGACAATTCGGGCATTTCTTAAACCAGGTAGCCATTTTGAAGGCTGGACAGCTGTCGGCGGCTTTCTGACTAAAGTATTTGAAATAACTGTATCGACCAGGAAAATGTACTCACCAGACGGTGGAAAAAGGGAGTCCCCTATGGAGGGGATAATTTTGAAAAACTTGTAACTTTTTCCATCAAAATAGTGTGTGGAAACTACCACACAGGGCTCCTTCACTGTGAGGCTAATAGCAGCATGGAAAAAAGAAGACTGAAGGGAGGACCCCTGTGGCTTGAGGGATCATGGCATGCTGGGCATGCTGAGTTGGCTCAGTGTGCCAGTCAAAAGTTCCTAGAAACTTTGACAGAAAGTTTTCCGTGATAGGGCTCCATTCAGCTTGTCCTGGAATAATTACATGAATACATTAGGCATCTTATTCACATAAATTTACACCTGCTAATTAACTAGTGCAATTCACATCAGACTTGTCTGCTATCTGCAATTATTAGGTCGGAGGTCTAGGTAATCTAGGGGAAGTTCAGGTGAAGTCATAGGAGGGACTCAATGAATTGGAGACAGGCTGGATGAACTGGTAGAGTCTCAGCAGACCAGATAAGTATACAATATTAAATACTATAGTGGATGCCTGTGCAACCATATACTTGGGCTACACAGAAATCTTTGAAAGTTATCCTATAATGGAGGACTTTTAAGGAAACAATTGTAGCATTTAACTTTAAAATGGGAGACTTATAAAATGAGACAATTACTTCAAAGGAGGGGTTGAAAAGCTTAAATATTTGCATGTGGTGTGGACACAGTTCATAAATACCATCTAGGAAGCCCAGTCTAAATGTATTTAAAAAGGTAAAAAGAAGACCACATGATTGCAAGCATGGTTAAGTAGTGAGATGAAAGATTATTAGAGTGAAAAAGACATCTTTCAAAAACTGTAAGGTGGATCCAAATGAACATAAGAACATAAGAAATCGCCATGCTGGGTCAGACTAAGGGTCCATAGAGCCCAGTATCCTGTTTCCAACAGTGACCAATCCAGGCTACAAGTACTTGGCAAGTACCCAAAAATTAAGTATATCCCATGCTACTGATACAAGTAATAGCAGTGTCTATTTTCTAAGTCAACTTGATTAATAGCAGGTAATGGACTTCTCCTCCAAGAACTTATCCAAACCTTTTTTTAAACCCAGCAACACTAACTACACTAACCACTTAAGCATATGCAGTGGCAAGGCAGATGTAAAGCATTAATAAGGCAAGCCAAAAGAGAATTTGAAAAGAAGCTTGTCAGAAAGGCAAAAACTCAAAATAAATTATTTTTAAAGTATATAAGAGGAAAGAAGACTGTGAGGGAGTTGTTTAGACTGCTAGATGACAGAGGACTTAAAGAGGTTCTCAAGGAAGACAAGACCATAGCAGAAAAGCTACATTAATTCTTTGCTTTTATCTTTACTGAGGAGGATGCTGGAGACATACTACACCTGAAAAATTCTTTGAGGTTGATGACTCAGAGGAACTGAATCAAAATATGGTGAATCGGGAAGATGTAATAGAGCAAAACGACAAACTAGAGAATACTGAATCACCAGGACCAGATAGTATACACCCTAGAGTTTTGAAATAACTAAAAAATGAAATTGCAGATTTATTACTAGTAATCTCTCACTTCTCATTCAAATCAGCTATGGTACTTGAGGGATTTCGTGGTGCTCAACATAATGACCATTTTTAAAAATGGATCCAAGATCGAACCAGAAACTACAGATCAGGGAGCTTGACATTAGTGCTGGGCAAAATAACAAAACTACTGGCAATCTGAATAGACAAAGACTAATGAGTGATAGCCAACATGGATTTAGCAAAGGGAAATCTTGTCTTGAAAATGAGTTATAATTCTTTTAAGACGATAACTAACATGTGGACAAAGGTAAGTCAATTGCTACAATGTTTCTGGATTTTTAGAAGGTTTTTAGAAAGTCCCTCTTGAAAGGTTCATTAGGAAAATAAAAAAGTCATGGAATAGGAAGCAATGTCCTATTGTGGATTTGTAACTGGCTAAAGGATAGGAAACAGAGTGTAAGACTAAATAGTTATTTCTCTCAATGAAGAAAGCTAAATTGTGGTGTGCTCCATGAATCTGTACTGGGACCAGGGTTTCTAATATATTTACAAATGATTTGGAAAAGGGAGTGAAAAGAGATTCACAGATGATACAAAATTATTCAGAGTTGTTAGATCACAAGCCAATTGTGAGAAATTATAAGAGGACCTTGTGAGACTAGGGGTTTGGACATCTAAATGGAAGATTACATTTAATGTGGACAAGTGCAAAGTGATGCCCATAGGGAAGAATAATCCAAACTATAGGTACATGATGCTGAGTTCCATATTAGGCATCACTACCCTGGAAAAGGATCTTAAAATCATTGTGGACAATATTTTGAAATCCTCTGACCAGTCTGTGGCAGCAGTTAAAATAGCACATATGTTAGGTATTATTGCAAAAGAAATAGAAAATAAAAGAGAGGATATCATAGTGCCTCTATGGTGCAACCACACCTTCAGTAAGTACTGTGTGCTGAAGACGTAGCAGAACTAGAAAAGGTGCAGAGAGGGGTGACCAAAATTATAAAGGACATGGAACAGTTCACCTATGAGGAAAAGTTAAACAGGTTAGGGTTCTTCAGCCTGGAGAAAAGACAGCAGAGAGGAAATATGATAGAGGTCTATAAAATCTTGAGTTGGGTGGACTGAGCACACAGGGGAAGGTTATTTATCCTTTTGAATAGTACTATGATTAGGGGACACTTCATGAAGCTAATAGGTAGCTTATTTAAAATAAAGCATTTTTCCACTTAGTGCACAATTAAACTGTAGAATTTCTTGACAGAAGAGGTGGTGAAAGCAGTTAGTGTAACTGGATTTAAAAGAGTTTAGACAAGTTTCTGAAGGAGAAACCCATAAACTATTATTAGCTATGTCGATTTGAGAGAACAACTGCTTATCCTTAGTAACGAGCAAGAAGGATTAGATCTAGTATTTGGGATCCTGCTGAGTAAATGTCACCAGGACTGGCTCCTGTCACAGACAGAATGCTGGGCTTGATGGACTTTTGGTCTGACCAAGTATGGCATTTCTTGTTTTTATGTATTAGACTGCAAAATTGTTGGACAAATATCCTGGATATATGATCAACCTTAGTATAGGGAAGATGTATCACTTTTTTGTAATATATACAACTAATTAGAAATGCAAAATAACAGCAACAAAGCAATAATTTGCATACCAATTTCAGGACTTAAAACAAGGAAATACACTAAAATTAATTGTGCTTTTTTTTTTGGTTGGCCTACGGATATCCTCCTACTGGAGACTGGCAGGTGAATTGGGGGGCCTGTGTGTACACCACTGACCCATCATCAACTGAGCAATCAAAGGATCTAGGGGCATCCTTAGGAAGGATGAAATCCCTGGATCTGCCGTTCACTACACTTCCCTTCTCTTTGTAAGTGATGAAGGAGATGTGAGCCTAACAAGTCCTAATCCCTTTTAGTGCAAGAAAGGTAGTATCATGCTTTCATATATATGCCTCTTACATGGCAGACTAAATTTTGCAGAGCTGCTTGGATGTACATTTAAGAGAAAAATAAGAAAATGTATATCAGGGCTTCCCAAACTTTTAGCCAATGTGACCTCATTTTAGTATTTGAATATTCACATGAACCCACAGGATAGGATGACCAAAACAAAATTAGAAGGGGTGCAGGCCCCCTCCAACAATCACTCTACTTTCAGTCTCACCACACTCCAGCTAATCGTCTCAAAAACGCCACCCTCTCTATTCTATCCTCTCTCTCAATATCCATCCCCTCCAGAAGACCTCGTCTCTTAACGTACACCCCTCCGGCTGATCCCCTTTTACATTTCTCAGCTTTTCTCACTTCCACAGGTCCCCTCAGTCCATTCAGCCCCTTTTGCATCCCCCCAGTTGATCCTTTCTTACCCCAAGCTCTTTTATAATCACAGACTGATTCTCTGTCTTCTTTTCCTTCTCTATTCCCTCTTCATGCTTCACTCTTATCTCCCATCCCCTTCCAGCCTCAACTTCTTCTCTCCAACTCTTCTCTCACATCCCTCCAGCAGATCCTCTCTCACCCTGAGCTTTTATAAAGTCCTCCAGTCAATCTTTTTTCATTTTCCCTTTCTCATCTTTCACAGCCAAGCTATCTCCAGCTGTGCTAGCTCTCAAACCTCCTTCTGCATGGCAATATTTTCCTTTGGGCTCTGGGCCAAAGGCTGATGATAACTGGTGATAAAAGATGTGGGCTGATGACAAGGGCAACATTTTTCTCTTGGGGGATGTAATGATTCTCCTATGAGGAAAGGCTAAAGAGGTGAGGACTCTTCAGCTTGGAGAAGAGATGCTGAGGGAAGATATGATAGAGTTTTATAAAATAATGAGTGGAATGGAATGAGTAAACATGAATGGGTTGTTTCCTGTTTCAAAAAGTACAAGGACTAGGGGACATACAATTTTGCTACCAAGTTGTACATTTATGTTTCATACTTTTTTTTATTAATTTTCACAATAACAACTCGTTTACAATCAGAAAGAGATGTGAAGGGGCAATTGCTCTGCGTGACCATTCCACAGACAGAAGTAACAAAACATAGTAACCCAAGTCAACTCCCAGACCCTCTATTAACTAGCCATTACACTTGCCCCAAGCACAGGTATGAATATTATTTGGGTCACATATTTGGGAATGCAGAGTTAATCATTCAAATGAGTAAATGAATGCGTCTTTTCACGACAGAGAATTTACATAGAAGCTGCGAGTTCTGTGAGGCAGCGTTTGTAAGTATGCTTGCCAGGTAACCAAAAACGATTTGCACTTGACTGTTTGGTCCACTTTTTCAACATAGAATTCTATAGTACACAGATTGAGTAGAGCAATTTTCAAATGTGTGAGAGTAAGTGCTTCTGGCGAGAGCAAGTGCTGGAGGATTATTTGTTTAACCAAAAGCAAGGTTTTACGGACCCATAACCGGAGGTGAGTATTGGGAAACTGGATAATTCTCAAATCTTCAAAGAGCATGTGCTGTACTGCAAAGGGGATCTGGACCTCAGTGATATTCAGAATAAGCTGATAGATCTGGCCCCATAGCTTTTGAATAGATGGACACGTCCAAAATAAATGTCCCAAGATACCATTAGGAGCTTTGCACCTAAGGCACTGTCCTGTGTTGAAAATTTTCATTGTGGCAGCTTGTTCATGAGAGATATAGGTGCGCATGAAAAACTTGTATTGAATCTCACGAAGGCCTACATTAGTAGTAACTGAATGGATTCAGGAGAGAGATTTAGAGTAAAAATCAGCAGAAAAGTGGCTGTGAAAGATGAGAAAGGGAAAATGAAAAAAGATTGACTGGAGAACTTTATAAAAGCACAGGGTGAGAGAGGATCTGCTGGGGGGATGTGAGAGAAGAGTTGGAGAGAAGAAGTTGAGGCTGGAAGAGGATAGGGAATGGGAGATATATTTATTTTAAAATTTTTCTATACCGTCGCTAAGTTATATACCATTGCAACAGTTTACAAATAGGCACATAGACTAAGGTAAGTAAATGTAGGATATCGTACATTCTAACAGGTGCCAATAAAGTTCGGTTACAATTTCATAAATAAAATCATTATTTGAGTAATGTTGGTCAAGTCCAGGTATATTATTGAGTTACTATCTCTTTGAGATATTACTTCTTAAATGTAGGATTGAGTAAATTCATTCTCATCTGCATTACCCTGTACTTTCATTCTCTACCCTCCACACTCTTTAGTGAAGGCTTTTTAAAAGATTACAGGTGGAAAAACTTCTCAAAAGTGTTTTTTTCGAGGTTTTAGTCAATACTATACCATCACTAGAAAGAGACCAAAATACCTCTTTTTTAGCTTCACATTGAATGAACGTTAATCGTTTAATTCACTCTCAATGACCTCATATCCGGCAATTTTTAGTCGGAGCCTTAGAGTATTGAGTATACCGACTGGTAAGTAGTATATATTGCACTACCACTCAATGTTGTAATCATCGGTCATTCAATTGCTTTTTTGCATTTTTTGTGTCATATCACCTTAACTTGTGTCAGTTCACCTTAATAAAATATTAATGTTTGAAGACATTTCTCTGATGTTTGTGTTTCTTCACTCAAACATCAGAGCACGGATATCAACTGTGACCATAAAAATCATGGCCCTATGAAGAAGGTGAAAAACCGAAACACGGACCGTGTCGGGCATTTACTATCCTCATGGCACAGAGTCGAACGGTTTCTTCATACACGTCATAATAATAAGCTAAGTAGCGACATGACAAAGAAATGTCTTTAATTAAGCTAAGTAGCGACATGACAAAGAAATGTCTTCAAACATTAATATTTTATTAAGATGAACTGACACAAGTTAAGGTGATATGACACAAAAAATGCAAAAAAGCAATTGAATGACCGATGATTACAACATTGAGTGGTAGTGCGATATATACTACTTACCAGTCGGTATACTCAATACTCTAAGGCTCCGACTAAAAATTGCCGGATATGAGGTCATTGATTGAGAGTGAATTAAACGATTAACGTTCATTCAATGTGAAGCTAAAAAAGAGGTATTTTGGTCTCTTTCTAGTGATGGCTTTTTTAAAGAGCCAAGTTTTTAAATTTTTCTTAAAAGTTTTGAGATTATTCTGTAATCTGAGTTCAGGGGGCATCATGTTCCATAGTATGGGCCCAGCCAATGATAAAGCCCTTTCTCTCACTTGGGTTAATTTTGCTGACTTTAATGAAGGGATTGTTATTAGTGCTTTGTTTGCTGAGCGGAGGTTTTTTTGTGGAACGTGTACTCGTAAGGCTGTGTTTAGCCAGTCTGCTTCTTTATCATATATTAGTTTGTGTATGGTGCATAAGGCCTTATATTTTATCCTGTATTCGATGGGTAACCAATGTTAGTCTGCTAGAGTTTCGGTTATATGGTCCCTCCTTTTTTTTCCCGTCAGTATTCTGGCTGCAGTATTTTGAAGTATCTGGAGTGGTCTTATCGATGTGCTTGGGAGTCCTAGTAAGAGTGCATTGCAGTAGTCAGTGCTAGAAAAGATAAGTGTTTGCAATACTGTTCTGAAGTGGGCGGGTGTGAGTAATGGTTTCAATCTTCTGAGGACCATAAGTTTTGCATAGCCTTCTCTTACTTTTATAGATATGTGTTGCTTCAGGTTGATTTCTGGGTCCATTATTACTCCCATATTCCTTACTTTTTCGGCTAGCTCAATTTTTTGGTTATTTCTTAGGGTTATCGGTGTTTGAATGATTTCAGTATGTTTTCTCTCAAGGTGAAGGAATTCAGTTTTGTCAATGTTGATAACCAGTTCCATTTGGTTTAGTAGTTGTTTAATTATGTCTAGGTACATGTTAGATAGATTTAATGTTTTTTCAATTGTGTCGTCTATTGGTAGAATTAATTGAATGTCGTCTGCGTAAATGTAATGTATTATCCCTAGGCCTGCCAGAAGATGACATAAGGGTAGCATATATATGTTAAAGAGGGTAGCAGACAGCGCTGAACCCTGAGGTACTCCTGTTTCAAGTTTAAATTTTTTGATAATGTGTTTTTTATCTGGACTTGAAAGAACCTGTTGTTTAGGTAGGATCTGAACCAGTTTATTGTTTTGTCACATAATACAATTTCTTCAAGTCTTTTTAGTAGTATTTTGTGGTTTACTGTTTCAAAGGCTGCAGATAAGTCGAGCATTATAAGGATGTAATGTTTACTGTTATCAAAACCTCTTAGTATGTTGTCTGTTAGTGAGAGAAGTAATGTCTCAGTGCTGTAGTGTTTTCGGAAGCCGTGTTGTGAAGGGTACAGTATGCTATTATTGTCTAGGTGTTCAGCTAGCTGTTTCTGTACTGTTTTCTCTATTAATTTAGCTAGTAATGGGAGGTTTGAGACTGGGCGGTAGATAATGAGGGTTAGTGGGTCACTGTTTTTCTTTTTGATGATTGGTTTAATGATTGCCCCTTTTAGTGTATCTGGCATTAATCCTTCAGTTAGGGATAGGTTTATGATATTAGTTAGTGTTGGGGTTACTACATTGGTAATCTTTTTTATCTCAGTTGTTGGTATTGTATTGATTTTGTATGGAGCAGGGTTTATATTTTTTATCATTGATTCAACTTCTTGTTCTGATATTTCTATAAATGAGGACCATATGTTAACATCTCTTTTTTGCATTACGATTGCTTGTTTGTTGTTTTTTGGGAGTTTGTTTCTTAGGTTTAATATTTTGTCAGTGAGAGTGAGGAGGGAATAGAGAAGGAAAAGAAAACAGAGTCTGTGATTATAAAAGAGCTTGGGGTAAGAAAGGATCAACTGGGGGGATGCAAAAGGGGCTGAATGGACTGAGGGGGCTTGTGGAAGTGAGAAAAACTGAGAAATGTAAAAGGGGATCAGCCGGAGGGGTGTAGGTTAAGAGAGGAGGTCTTCTGGAGGGGATGGAAAAGTGACTCCCAAATAATATTCATACCTGTTTTTATGTTATCCATATTTACAGGAGGGGACCTAAACATTATCTTCTGATAGAAATAAGAGACCGAGTGCCTAGTAGGATCACCCCATTCAAAGATCTCAGCTACCTCAGATTGAAAGACTCGAGTAAGGTTTTGAGAGTTTAGAGAGTTAGCGTAGTGTTGAGCTTGAAGGTATGCATAGAATTGCTTATGTTCTATCTCGTAGGAGTCCCTTAGTTGCAGAAAAGAGAGAAGCTTTCCGTCATAGTTAAACAAGTGCACTAAACGTTGGATTCCCTTTCCAGCCCAGACTCTATAGATGAGATTGTCGGACCCAGGGGTAAATGCTCTGTTGCCTTGCAGAGAGAGGAAAGGTGTGACCTTCCAATTGAGCCCAAATTGGAGCAGAACCATTTCTATGTCTGCCAAATAGGCACTATTATCACACTTTCTTTTGTTTGCGTGGGGAAGAGGCCTTTAGTAGTATGAAGTAAATACCTAAGGTCATAGGGAGAAGCCAATTCCTGTCCTATATGCATAGGGGTATATTAAGACGTCCCCATTAGCCAGTCTCCCATAAGGCGGAGGTTGCATGCCATATTGTAGTAACGCAGATTAGGTAGGCCGAGACCCCCTGCTTTTCCTTTCTTTTCAGTGTGGTTAAGGCTATTCTCAGCCTCTTCCCTCGCCAAACAGACGTATTTCTCTTTCTAACTTGAGTGTTTCTTGTTGAGTGAGATAAATCGGTAAAGTCTGAAAAAATATAGCCACTTAGGAAGTAGTAACATTTGAAAGAGTGAGATTCTGCCCGATATAGATAGTGGAAAATCCTTCCATGTCTGCAGACTACGTTTCGTATGCTGCAAAAGGAGCCTATAGTTGATTGTTTTAATTGAGCTGGGTTTCTATGTAATTGGATCACCAGATAGTTAAACAATTCTCCCATCCAGTGCAACGGGAACTGAGGTCCACATCTCTGGATTAACGAGTCATGCATTGGTATGGTCTCCGATTTGTCCAGATTCAGTTTTAGCCCTGCCAAGGAGCCATAGTTTGCAAACTTTTGGAGGAGTCGAGGTAGGGAGGACTCTGGGTCGATTATGTGGGTAAGAATGTCATCTGCAGAAGCCACCACCTTAAGCACCAGATCAGTTGCAGTACTAGAGGGGATTCCACAGATAGAGGCATTACTTCTAATCCTCTACAGTAAAGGCTCCAAAGAGATTAAAAAAAGAAGTGGGGACAGGGGACACCCCTGACAAGTGCCCTTAGTAAGGGGAAAGCTCTTGGATCTGGTGCCATTAACTAAAATGGAGGAAGTTGGATTCTTATACAATGTTTGCACCACTTTTAGAAAAAAAAACCCCCAATTCCCATCATTTGCAATGTTGCGAATATAAAGAGGCAATTGACTCAGTCAAAAGCCTTCTCAGCATCGAGGCTGAGGAGTAGAGAGGGGAGGTTTTGCCATTTGCTTATTTCCATGGAAGCCACTATTCTTCGCACATTGACCACTGAATTCTGCCCCTTTACAAAGCCTACTTGGTCGGGCCTGATTAACCCAGGAAGGACGCTAGCTAGCCGGTCAGCAAAAATCTTCGCTAAGAGTTTCGTGACAAAGTTTAAGAGAGAGATAGGTCTATGCGCGGCGGGAGAAGAGAGATCCTTTCCTGGCTTTGAGATAACTGTTATCAAGGCTTCATTAGGGGAGAGAGGAAACTCGTCTGCCTGAACCAGAGTTTCGTAGGTATCTCGCAGTGGGTGTAGGATCTTATCTCCAAGTAACTTGTAAAATTACGCTGAGTAACCGTCAGGGCCTAGGGCTTTTAAAAGTTTGGAATGAAGAATGCCGTTTTGAATTTCCTGAATGTGGATTGGGGCAATTAAGAGCTCCCTTTGGCTGTCTGATAAATACAGTAAGGAGACCATACTTAAGTATTATGAGATGGCGGATTCTTCCACTTCTTTGGCAGTGTATAATGTATGGTAGAAATTACGAAAGACAGTGGCAATGTCTGCCGGGGAATTTACTACTCTGCCCCTTTCGTCTTTCTTGGTGGTTATGTAACTCTGACCCTTGTGTGACTTTATGAGTTGTGTCAGAAATTTACCTGATTTATTACCAAAATGAAAAAACTTACTTTTATAATAAGTCAGTGGTTTTTTGGCTCTTTGAAGTAAAAGCTCATTAAGAGCAGTTTGTGTCATGAAATAGTTATCTTTAGTGGCACAGGACGGATGGGGCTATATACGCCCGGTGAGCTGTTCTCATCAGCGCTTCTAGCCATATGATTTCACTGGACCGGCGCTTATTATGGGCACTTACAAAGGAAATGAACTCTCCTCGCAGCATGGCTTTCGCTGTTTCCCAGAATAAAATGGGTGAATCCCGATGCTCACTGTTGTGGTTTAGGAATTCTTCCCATTTTTGCTGCAAGAGATTTCGAAACCTGGAGTCGGTATATAGGTACCTAGGGAATCTCCATAGGCGTGTGGCTTGAACCGGCTTTAAGCCCTCCATAACCATCCAAAGTAAGGCGTGGTCACAGATAGCTATAGGGCAGATTTCGGCCTTGAGAATGTAAACAAAGCCTCCACTTCTCACCATAAAATTGTCTAGGTGGGAGCCTGAACCATGTGCACGAGATATGTGTGTATAATCTCTCTCCTGTGGGTGGAGCAATCTCCATGCATCTACTAGGTCAAGACCATGGCAGAGATATTTCGGTCCCTTGATTGATTTAGGCTCACTGTGCACATTGGCGGCTGAGGATCTGTCCATCGGGGGGGGGGGGGGGGGGGGGGGGCGAAAACATAGTTGAAGTCTCCCCCTATGATTAAGCAAGAGATTTAAGATTTTTACATAGAAGGAGTGGTCATAGCTATTAGGACCATAGAGATTACAGATGGTTACCTGTTTGTCATATAGAAGACCGGAGACCAGTAAAAATCTACCATCAATATCTTGGGTGGTTTTGGATATTTGAAAAGGTACTTGATGGCCTATTAAGATGGCCACTGCTGCCTTTTTTTTGTCTGATTGAGATGAGAAGAATTGACCCACCCATTGCTTACATAACTTTTGATGTTTGGGGGCTGTAAGCTGGGTTTCTTGGAAAAATGCTATTTGAACCTTTTGTTGCATCAATGCCCGTAGGACCTTATGTCTTTTATAAACAGAGTTAATCCCAGAGACATTCCAGGATGCCCAGCATACCGGTTGTGCAGTCATGGAGGCTGAAACTGGAAGTAACATGTGAAGCAATTACACATTTGAGAGGACCAGACCTCCCCCCCACCCCCCAGCCTATGTCTGGAACCCATCCACTGATCCTCACAGCAATCTCAAATCCCATCAGCCCCAAATACTTCAGACTCATATCGAGAACCTGTGCTTTCACCCCTCAGAACGACCCACCCTCCCCCTAAAACAACTTCCTACAACAACAACAAATAATATGTTTGCCCAGACATGGACTATGGAGCCCATGAAAATGCTTTGGGACCCCCACCTTCCTCAAGTTAGTAGAGCTTTTCAGATAGTTAAAAGTAAAATAATGAAAAACTATAACCGAGTACTCTCTTGTCCGCATAAATCACAGGCTGGCTCTGCTGGGCTTGAACTTGAAGTATAACCACCATGCTCGCCAAGGGCACTTCAATCTTCAGGGACTATCGTGGCCAAAAAGGCCTCTGCTTCAGAGACAGAAGTGAAAAAGTCTTGTTTTATTTTCCATGTACAATCCTTAGCTTCGCAGGGTAAAGAAGTGCGAATGAGAGATTCATAGCTGCTGTTATGGTTAAGCGGTGTTTGGGTGGATTCTTGGGTACTGTGGCAGATGACCATACCCATGGGGAGGAGCCCCGTGAGGTACCGCAGTACTGGGATAAACACAGGATGCACAAATGCAGAGTTAGTTCTTTATTTATACAGCTTGAAGTGTACCACCAAAGGTGGCAGTAGTGAGGAAGTCTGGATGTAGCAGTCTCAGGACCCTTCTCACCCTGTTGGTGTAGGGGAATTCCAGTGTAGGTTTCCCAGCAAGGCAGTACTGTGGATGAGATAGACTGAGAGTTTAGATTACTCACTAGATGGTTGCTGTAGGTATGCGATTCCACCAGGTTGAAGAAGATGGTACAGGCACCGAGGCAGGGAGAGCAGGCCCTCAAGGAGTGAGTACCTGATTCCTGTAAGGCACCTGAAATAAAGCAGAGGGCCCCCGAGGAGAATGTACCCAGGTTAGCAATACCCCGAAGGGCAGAGAGAGAACTTCCAGCGGCAGCACGGAAGCGGCAGAGTGGCTTAGACCGGTCGAGACCAATCCTGATCCAGTCTTTGCTAACTCAACGAGCTAGGAACTTAGTACAGGCTATATACCTGGACGGCATGACGTCAGTAGAGGGGAACGCCTCTGAGGTTCGCGCCATTGCTGGAATAAAGACGTGGGTGGCGTGCGCGCACGCACCCTAGTAAGCCCTTGGGAGGAGCATGGCGGGAGGCAGCACCATAGCCGTTCTGGGGATGCCGGAGAGGTTGGCTTGTAGATGCGGTGGCAGCCATTTTCCCTAGTGTTGTGGGAGGAGCTGTGAACAAGGTGAGGCAAACGCGGCGAAGCCGTCTAGCACTGACGGACGCAACAGTACCCCCTTCAAAGGGCATCTTCCGGACTTCCTACCTGGTCTTGGTTTCTGAGGATGCATCTTGTGGAATTCTTGTAGCATCTCTTTATCCAGTATATTAGCCAAAGGTGTCCAAGAGTTATCTTCAGGTCCATAACCTTCCCGTGACAGGAAGTATTCCCATACTCTGTCTCTTTTTCTTACGTCAAGGACAGCATCTACCTTGAACTCGATGTCTTCTTCTGCATCTATTGGTGTAGGTTCAGGTGTCTTGTTAGAGAACTCACTAAGGATCAATAGCTTCAATAGTGAGACGTGGAACGCATTATGAATCTTCAATGTAGATGGTAGCTTCAGACTATAGGTGAGATTGCCTAACCGTCGGAGAATGGGAAATGGTCCAACGAAGCGTGGAGCAAAGCGAGCTGAAGGTATTTTAAGTCTTAAGTGCTTAGTGGATAGCCAGACTTTGTCACCAGGCTGGAAATCTAGAGCCTTGCAGTGGTGAGCATCGTATCCTTTATTAGCTCGAAGTCCTGCTTTGAGAAACAACTCTTTGGTCTGAGTCCAGAGTTGTTGAACATCTTTGGCAGTAGATTGAGCTACCGGGGACGAAACAGACAGTGGAAGTGGCAGTGGTGGCAATGGTAGTCGTCTGTAAACCACTTCGAATGGTGTTGATCCAGTGGATGTTGCTGGATGAGAGTTCATGGCGAATTCAGCCCAGGGCAACAGCTCTGCCCAATCATTTTGGCAAGTGTTCATGTAGGCACGAATGAATTGCTTGAGTGTCCTGTTCATCCTTTCTGTTTGCCCGTTAGATTGAGGATGGTATGCTGAGGTGAAGTCAAGAGAAATGTCAAACTTCTTGAACAATGCCTTCCAGAATTTAGCTGTGAATTGGACTCCGCGATCGGAGATTATGTGCTTATTTAGGCCGTGTAGGTTGAAGAGCTTAGCAAGCTCCATAGCTGTGGGTAAACCAGGGAGAACCATGAAGTGAGCCATGTTTGAGAACCGATCTACAGTTCCCAAATCATGTTGTTTCCTCTTGAGAGTGGTAAGTCCACCACAATGTCTGTAGCAATGTGGGTCCATGGCTCGTCTGGTACTGGTAAGGGTTGGAGTAGACCCCAAGGACGACCAGGTGGCGTCTTCTGTCTGACACAATTTACGCAGGAAGCAACGTAGGAGAATGTGTCTTCCTTCATGGTGGCAATAATCCACAATAGCGAAAAAGAGTAATTCTGCACATAATATATGTAGATCAAGGGAAACAAGCAGAGTAGTTCAGAGTCCACACAATTGTTTGAATAAAGCAAATTAGTTATTTATTGCGGCAACTCCACAGTTTTCAGAGCGACATAATTTTTAAGTCTCAATAAATCCCCCGACACCCTTTTGGCTGCATCTGAGATGTTACAGCAAACAACATGGTGGGCCACCAGTAAAACGTTTGCAGTTTATCCAGAGTTCTGCATTGACCAGGGTGTCCAGCCAGTTTGGAGTCGTGAGCCCATGCTAACAGCTTTTTTCTGAGGTTCTTGGGTATGATGGTTATACCTGCAGGTACTGAATGAGTAGCTGCCAAAATAACTCTTTTCGGGTGGATGATGTATTGCGGTTCCTCTGGGATATCCTCAGAGCGGAATGAGCGAGATAAGGCATCTGCTGTGATGTTTTTATCTCCAGGGCGGTATTTCAGCACAAAGTCAAATCTGTTGAAAAACAGAGACCATATCGCTTGCCTATGGTTTAGGCACTGTGTGTGGCAGAGGTACTCCAAATTCTTATGGTATGTAAAGATTGTGACTTGATGTTGTGCTCCTTCTAGCCAAGGGCGCCACTCCTCGAATGCCATCTTTATAGCCAGGAGCTCTTTATCTCCTATTCCGTAATTTTTCTCTGCTGGAGAGAAGTGACGAGAGAAGAATGAGCATGGGTGTAAGGCCTTGGAATCCCCGGCCTGGCTTAGCACGGCCCCTACGCCAACATCTGAGGCATCGACTTCAACGATTAAGGGCTTAGTGGGGTCCGGGTATCAGAGACATGGCTTGCTCGAGAAGGCATCTTTTAGTTTCTGGAATGCAGATATTGCCTCCATAAACCAATTAGCAACATTGGCACCTTTCTTCGTCATAGCTGTAAGTGGAACAGTGAGCGAGGAGTAGTTCTTGATGAAAGTCCTGTAATAGTTGGTGAAACCTAAGAAACATCTGAGAGCCTTCAGACCAATGGGTTGAGCACAATTCTTTATGCTCTCCAGCTTCTGTGGATCCATCTGGAACCCTTGGTTGGAAACAATGTAGCCCAAGAAAGGCACTGATTCCTTATGGAATTTGCACTTAGATAACTTAGTGTACAGATGATTCTCACGGAGTCTTTGCAGCACTCTTTTGACATCCTCCTGATGAGTGGCCATGTCCTAGGAGAATATCAAGATGTCATCTAAGTAAATGATGACACATTTGTAGAGGAGATCCCTGAAAATGTCGTATATTAAATTTTGGAAGAAGCCGGGGCATTGCACAGGCCAAAGGGCATCACTAAATGTTCAAAGTGACCGTCCCGGGTGTTGAAGGCCGTCTTCCATTCATCGCCTGAGCGAATGCGAAGTTGTAGGCTCCTTTAAGATCAAGCTTGGAGAAGATCTTGGCTCCTTGTAGTCTGTCAAATAGCTCTGAGATGAGAGGTAGTGGGTAACGATCTTTCACAGTTATTTCGTTAAGACCTCTGTAATCTTTGCATGGACGTAATGTTCCGTCCTTCTTCCCCACAAAGAAGAAGCCCGCGCCAGCAGGAGACTTGGAGGGTCATGAAGCCTTTTTGAAGGTTTTCCTGAATATAGTCGGACATGGCTTTATTCTTTGCCATGGAGAGAGGGTACACCCATCCCTTGGGTGGTTCAGTGTTCGGCTTCAGATTAATAGCGCAGTTATAGGATCTGTGAGGTGGTAGTACATCTGCAGCTTCTTTAGAAAAAAACATCTTGGAACGATGCATATTGAGGCGGCAACCCCGGCATCACTTGGGTAGTTGGCATGCAAGGTATAGGAGCAACCTCCATCAGGCATTTACCATGACAGTTTGGACCCCATCGGGAAAGCTCCAGAGTAGCCCAAGTGAATTGAGGCATATGCTGCTGCAGCCACGGAAGCCCGGAAGCCCCAGTACTATAGGGTGCATGGCCTTCTCTAAAACAAAGAAGGAGATAGTTTCAGAATGAAGAGCTGCAGTCCGCAGACATACTGGTTTGGTGAGCTGGGTTACTTCGCCCGGCAAGGGCTCTCCATGGATTGAAGACTAGGGGGCATTCCATGAAGTTAGCAAGTAGCACATTTAAGACTAATCGGAGAAAATTCTTTTTCACTCAACGCAAAATAAAGCTCTGGAATTTGTTGCCAGAGGATGTGGTTAGTGCAGTTAGTGTAGCTGGCTTCAAAAAAGGTTTGGATAAGTTATTGGAGGAGAAGTCCATTAACGGCTATTAATCAAATTTACTTAGGGAATAGCCACTGCTATTAATTGCATCAGTGGCATGGGATCTTCTTAGTGTTTTGGTAAATGCCAGGTTCTTGTAGCCTGGTTTGGCCTCTATTGGAAACAGGATGCTGGGCTTGATGGACCCTTGGTCTGACCCAGCATGGCTATTTCTTATGTTCTTATCTTCTTAGTGGAGACTTCATAATGGTGTGGGAATCCGCAAGTACTCCACTAATCTTTGAAGAATGAAATTACCTCCTGCCCCTGAGTCCACTAGGGCAAGAGTCTGATACTCTAAGGGTCCGCAGATCAAGGATACAGGAAGAGAGAGCGGAGGAAATGGGGCAGTTAGACCTAAGAAGATTCCTCCTGCAGGACTTAGGTCTGCCAGTTTCCCGGACATATAGGACATGTCTGAACAGCATGGCCAGCTTGTCCACAGTACATACACAGCCCCAGTTTCTTCCGTGTTCTTCTCTCTTTAGCTGTCAGATGGCTGTGGCCTAATTGCCTTGGTTCTTCTTCGCCAGCAATTGGAACTGGGGGAACAGGCCTGGGTGTGGACTTAACTCGAGTTTCACCCTGGTCTCTTGAACCTTGTCACGAAGTCAGTGATCGATCCTTGTTGCCAATTTCACTAGTTCAGCCAAGGTCTCAGGCATTTCACGAGCAGCGAGCTCATCTTTCAGACGAGAGTTCAGTCCTTCAAAGAAGAGGGTCCTCAGGCATTTAGGGTCCCAATGTAATTCAGACGCCAGTGTCTTGAATTCGATAGCGAAGTCAGCTAAAAGTTTATTACCTTGCTTCAGGTGAACCAAAGAAGATCCTGCAGTGGTATACCGGGCAGGATTATCAAAAACTGATTTGAACAGCTCGAGGAATCCTTCAATTTCATATAGAATAGGATCCTCGCATTCCCACAGCGAAGAGGCCCAAGTCAACGCTCTTCCGTCCAGATAAGACAAGATAAGATATAGGTGGTCTTGGCATAAGCTGTGGGGAAATGGTTAGGTTGCAGGAAAAAGTGCATGCAACACTGATTAATAAAACCTCTGCATCTCCAAACTTCCCCCGAGAAGCGTGTACGAGCAGATAGAGGTACAATAGCCTTGACCGTCACTTGTGGTGGTGTAGCTTCTTTACCTGTGGTGGTGGGTTAATTCATCTGTGTGTGCAGTAACTTGAATGCAGTAGTTAAACTCTCCAGCGCACTCTGCTGTTCAGAGATTCGCTGGGCCAGGCCTGGAATGGCCTGCAATGCGGTGAGCTGAGCCGAATCCATGGAGTTAGCAATCTTTTATGGTTAAGCGGTGTTTGGGTGGATTCTTGGGTACTGTGGCAGATGACCATGCCCATGGGGAGGAGCCCTGTGAGGCGCCGCAGTACTGGTATAAACGCAGGATGCACAAACACAGAGTTAGTTCTTTCTTTATACAGCTTGAAGTGTACCACCAGAGGTGGCAGTAGTGAAGCAGTCTGGATGTAGCAGTCTCAGGACCCTCAGCAGAGGGGACCCTTCACACCCCGTTGGTATAGGGGAATTCCGGTGTAGGTTTCCCAGCACGGCAGTACTGTGGATGAGATAGACTGAGAGTTAGATTACTCACAGATGGTTGCTGTAGGGATGTGATTCCACCAGGTTGAAGAAGATGGTACAGGCACCGAGGCAGGGAAAGCAGACCCTCGAGGAGCGAGTACCTGATCCCTGTAAGGCACCTGAAATAAAGTAGAGGGCCCCCGAGGAGTGTGTACCTATGTTATCAATACCCCAAAGGGCAGAGAGAGAACTTCCAGCGGAAGCACGGAAGCGACAGAGTAGCTTAGACTGGTCGAGATCAATCCTGATCCAGTCTTTGCTAACTGAATGAGCTAGCAACTTAGTACAGACTATATACCCAGAAGGCGTGACGTCAGTAGAGGGGAACGCCCCCGAGATTTGTGCCATTGCTGGAATAAAGATGTGGGTGGCGTGCGCGCGCGCACCCTAGTAAGCCCTTGGGAGGAACATGGCGGGAGACAGCACCATAGCCATTCCGGGGACACCAGAGGGGTCGGCTTGTAGACGCGGAGGCAGCCATTTTCCCTAGGGATGCGGGAGGAGCCGTGAGCAAGGTGAGGCAAACAGGGTGAAGCCGTCTAGCACCGACGGATGCAACAGCTGCAAGCCTGGCGCAGAGTGAAGAGAAAAGCTTCCATTGTGCAGAAACACCCGCACAGAAATCTTGGAAGATCAGGATTGAAGCCGTCTCAAACACAAGATCCCTGTGCTTTCTGTAGGCCAAGAGAATATCCTATTTCTGGGCGAAATCCAAAAGCTTTACCAATATAGGGCGAGGTTTAGATTTATTGAGCTCTCTGGTACCCAGGCGGTGTGTCTGTTCCACGCCAATGTGGCCGATGGAGTCAGGGAGTGGGAGGGCTCGTGGAAGCCATTGTTCAATGGTGCTACAGATGTCTTTGTCTTTAAGTGATTCTGGAAAGCCGACGAAGCAAAGATTGTTCCGATGGGAACGGTTCTCCAAATCTTCAAATTTTTCTAATTGTTTCTCCATCAGAGTTTTAAGGGTAAGCACTTCCTTTTCCAGAGTAGTGACGCGGTCATCTATTAGCAGACACGTCGACTTCCAGCACGGTAATTCGTTTGCCAGTTTCAGTGAATAATATATAAGCCTCGTCAAAACGGGAATCTATTTTCTGAAATTTTTCTTCCAGGGCAAGAGCCACCACTGCTGCAACATAAGCAGTGTTATGGTCAGACACGGTCGGGGAGGCCGGGCTGTGGGTCCCATCTGCCATCTTACCTCCTGGTCGGGCGTGCTCCCTGTCTTTTCGGATCAATTTAGACATGAAAGCGCCACAGGGCTTCTTGTTGTAAATAGATAAATTTGCGATAGCACTCACCCGGCGCAATATAGTCCAAAAAATTTCGTATGGAGAGTCAC
Source organism: Rhinatrema bivittatum (assembly GCF_901001135.1). Taxonomy (NCBI): domain Eukaryota; kingdom Metazoa; phylum Chordata; class Amphibia; order Gymnophiona; family Rhinatrematidae; genus Rhinatrema; species Rhinatrema bivittatum. The sequence continues at coordinate 93,860,400 of NC_042623.1, forward strand.
TTAAAGAGCGAAAAAACGGGATGAGAGGAGGTGGGGTTCTGGAGCGAGCTGAAAGCGTGGCTTCCCCTTACATTGCACCACATGACTCCCAAGTTGTACATTTAAAACTAATAAGAAAACATATTTTTTTACTCAATGCATAATTAATCTCTGGAATTTGTTGCCACAGGATGTGGTGAAAGATGTTAGTGTAGCTGTGTTTTAAAAGGTTCGGACAAGTTCCTGGAGGAAAGATCCATAAACCATTATTAAGGTGGAATTGCAGAAATTCACTATTCATCCCTGGCATAAGCAACATGGAGTCTGTCTATCCCTTGGATCCTGCCAGGTACTTGATACCTGGATTGGACACTTCTGGAAACAGGATACTGGGTTTGATGGACCTTTGGTTCTGACCCAATATGGCAAATGTAATTTTCTTATGTAATCTTCACCAGTCCATGAATGCTTAGTCCTCCCCTCCCGTCATTGCTGGTCACAAGACCACTGTTGATCTACAAGTGGCAGCAGCATTGCTAATAAAAGTCAGCACGGAGCCTGTGAGCCAGTGCAAGCTCACAGACTCTGCAGTGGCCCTGGTCTTTCCTCATGTTGGGCTTCCTTTTACAACAGAAACTCATGCAAGGGCAGAACCAATGCAGGGCTTGTGAATGTCTTACTGGCCCCATGTTGCTGCTTTTGGTGCCTGAATAATGCTGCCATTGAGGCAATTGTGACCTCAGCTGAAGGTTTAATAGCCCCATTTGGGGTCATGTTCCACAGTCTGAGAATCCCTGGTGTATTAATTTAAGCATTTAAAACACATTGAATGATTATTATTTCTAGATAGATTGCTCAAAATTTGATCTTATCTGTCTCTTGGCATAATGCTTTCCTCTTTGAGTGCTATTAATGGATTTATTTTATTTTTCTAATATATTTTATTGCTTGTCCTTTTTAAATAAAAATTTTGTGCAACTTTAAATAAGTCTACTCTTCAGAAGTTCATGCAGTCTTTATCCTTTATAGTGATACAGTAATCATGCAGGCAATCAGCCCAGTTGTCCTAAATAAAGCATTTTTAATTAAAAATCAGCAAATTTGTATCCTTTGTTTATAGGGTTGCCTGATAAGAATCTACACAGCAGCTTTCCATTTTACTCAGTTTCATAATAAAGGGACTGGCCAAAAAGGCAGAGCTTTCAAAATCGTTAACCATTAGTTTCACTTCAGGAATAAAATAAAAAACAGACTCAGAGATCTTAATGATGTTGCATGTTTCATCTGCCATGGTTTGCTAGTATCACTGCTTTAAAAAGTATCCCCTGCCTTTATTGTGCAATCGATGTATATTAATATATTGAATGGATGTTTATAGAAGCATGGATAGGGAGGTAAAGTTATAAGTGACATCTGCAGCTAAAATAGTACTTTCCTTGCAGAAATGGTATTTTAGAAAACTGTGCAACTGATATGTGCATATAATTACACACAAACACTGCATGCACATAATTTTATATGTCTAGGAGAGAGGCATTCCAGGGAAAGAAGTATGGGTGAGGCTGGAACTTATACTCATAATTTTTTATTTTAAAAATTAAGGGCCAGATTTTCAAAAGGTTGCATGTGTAAGTCCAGATGATTTACGAGCATTACCGGCCTTACGCGTGCCAGGCCTATTTTCAAAAGGCCTGGTGACGCTTGTAAAGCCCTGGGATGCATTAAGTCCTGGGGCTTTACAAAAGGGGCGGAGCAGGGGCATGGCCAGAGGCTTCGGCACGGCCGCAGGGCCATGGATCGCGTGCTGGAAGTCGGCCGGCGTGCGCAACTTACTTCAACCCCAGGGCTGATTTGTGTACCCCCTTGGATGCACATGTAGGCCATGTGCGTATATTTTAAAATCAGGCCCTAATTGCATAAATTCTCTTGGCAAAACTACATATATCAAATAGCAAGTGAAATTCTGTGTGTGTAGTTTTACTGGGGAGAATTTAAAAAATGTATATAGCCTGTTTGAAAATTATCCTCAAGAGGGCAATTTTCAAAGCCATTTCTGGGGTATAACAGTGCAATACCCTCAGAAATGGGTTTTTAAGAAACTGCCTGCCTGATATGAGGGTAAAAGTAAAGGCATAGGTACTGTATACATATAATTTTACCCACAGTTTGACAAACCATTCTTAGATTTGGGTAGGGTTTGGAATTATGCATATACATTTGCTTTTTCTAATGTGTGTATTTTGCCCAGAAAAAAATCTGTGCACAAATTAGCAGGTACAATTGTATGCAAGTAGTTTGTGGTGGGATAATTTTCAAAGTCAAAATATGTACATACTTTGCCTTTGTAAACTGGTACACAATCTGCAGGTAAAAAGAACCCACAGATTGTACACCAATGCGGGCAATTATAAAATTACTTCCTAAGAGATAAATTTTCAAAATTCAAAATTTACCTGGCCTTAATGTATCATAACAAAGTGTATGTGGCTTCTATGGCATGTGAACTTTTAGCAGCATTAAAAAGAGGAATTCCTGTAGTGTCAAGAGAACATGCTGTTTTGCCGTCCCCCTTCTGCCATGTGCATAATAGTAGGTACAAAACATGTGGATGCTTTTAACAACATATACTTTTGCACCTGCTCACATTCAAAGGGAAACAACACAGATTGTTTTCCTTTGAGAGCTGGTGCAATGCAGGTTAGCATTAATAGCCTGCGTAATTTGCACACAGTGATGGCTATTAAAAATTGCCACCAAACTGCAAACATGTCATGATATGCTGAAACAGGGTTGACATTGTATAAGTAAGGACTTATATTTTTCTGGTATTTTAATTCAACAAACCATGGAGCCCGATGAAGGCTCTGAGCTGCTAGTAATGCCTATTTCCTGAAGCTATCCATGGCTACATCACAAAAGTTTCAACTTAAAATCTTTATCTAGGAAATTCTGTGCAGCTACAGCTATCAGCAGTAGCAGGAAATTCACATTATTAGCACTGAGAGGGTGTGTTTTAAAGCAACGTTTTCCAAACTGGTGCTGGAACTTCAGTTTTTCAGGATATGAATAATGAGTTTATATGATACATATTTTCTTATCCTGGGTTTCCAACATATGCGAATATATCTATTTACAGTGCTCATCCTGAGTGGAATGGAGGAGTAGCCTAGTGGTTAGAGAAGTGGCCTACAAGTCAGGGTTCAGATTCCTCTACTGTTCCTTATGACTTTACCCTCCATTGCTTCAGGTACAAACTTGGGGTCTGTTTCATCAAGGTATTTTACCATAGACACAGAATGGGAGAAAAGCCTTAGTGAATCAGGCAGTTACCGCCGGGATTCACTATGCCGCAAGGCATAGTGAATCCCGGTGGCGAAGGGGGCGAAGCGGGGGGTGGTCCCGCGCTAGCCGGCAGTGATTGCACCTCCGCGGTGCGATCGCTGCTGGCGTCATGCCGAATAACTACACCATAAAAAGTTTAGTTATTCGGCGCGAAATAGGCAGCGATACGGAAGCTTACCGTTTCGCTGTCCACGCTGCGCTCGCAGAATCGGCCCTGGTGCCGACCCAACTCCTCCTCTTCCGGGGCCAACTCCGCCCCGATGTTGCTTTCGCATGCGTGTGAAAAGCTTTCTAGCTATCGCACGTATCGCATGCTTGCGCTGGTAGCGCAAGCATGCGATAGCTTTAGAAAATAACCCATTTAGATTGTAAGTCCTCTGTGGATAGGGAAATATCCTCAGTACCTCAGTGTAATCTCTTTTGAAAGTGTCTGAAAGGCAGAATATAAAACCAGACCAGTTAGATGAAGCTCCAGAACTAAGCTGGAAAACACTACATTAATTAAGGAATTTTGATGCATGCACATGGGTACATTATAGGGTCAAAAGTCAGATCTTTTAGGTCTGAATTTTCAAAAGGATAAACTCAGTGTTATTAGAGTAAATGAGTTTTTTAATATTTCCCAGGGGACTGTACATGTAAAAGTATGCATGGAAAGTATTCCATATATATTTTACTGAAAACTAGAATGAGGTATTCCAGATGTTGCAATTGGGGCAGAAAAATCATTTACATACATACTTTTAATTTTCAAAACTATGCACTTAAATCTTCACATATTCATTTAAACCTGCTTTACAAGCCGGTGTAAACGTGTGCATGTATTCAGCACTAGCTTCCACAAGTTTATTTATTTATTTAGAAATTTTATATACCGACAGTCATTGTGAACATCTCATCGGTTAACAGAGAACAGAATGCAGCAACAGGCTTTACAATGAACTAGTAACTTGCATATGTGAAATAGAAACTACAGTGTAAAGGGACTAAAAGCTAAATAGGGGGAAAAGGGAGTATATACAGGGTACGTAACCAGCTTATACAGGGGGAATGGGAGGCAAATACAAGGGGAGAGGGGAGTATAAGGGCAGGCATAACAAGCTTATACAGAGAACATAACAGGCTTATACAGAGGGTATAAAAAGCTTATGCAGATGAAATAACAAGCTTGTGCAGGGAACATAGCAAGCTTATACAGCGAACTTAAGGTTTAAGGGGCAGATGGATAGCCTGATACAAAATTTACAAATATAAGAAGGCAAGTGGAAGATCTGAGAAATAATTAATATAATATATATTACTTATATTACGAATATAAGAAGGCAAGTGGAAGATCTGAAAAATAATTAATATAAGAAGTAGCTTAAGTACATTAAAATTAAAATCTGGAAACACATATAACGAGTATCACTTAAGGTAAGAGAGGAGAGGTTGCCGGTAATATCGTTGGGGAAGACAAGAAGACAAATGTGAGGACAGGAGAATAGGAGTCTATATTAGGAGAGGAGAGATATCGTCTATAGATCCCAAAGAAGGGGGGGGGGGGGGGGGCAGCGCGGTAGCTCAGGTGTAGGCCTGTTTGAATAGCCATGTCTTGAGGTTGTGTTTGAATTTTTTTGGGCATGATTCTTGGCTAAGATAGGATGGCAATTTATTCCATAGAGTGGGACCTGCTATGGAAAAGGCATGGTCTTTGGTGGAGGTAAGTTTAGATAATTTGGGCGAGGGTGTGAGAATTGTTGCAAGGTATTGGTTTCTAGTGGGTCTGGCGGGGGTGCGAAAAGTGAGGTGTTCTCTGAACCATTGCATATTATGGGGGTAATTTTCAAAAGGAGTTACACATGTAAATGTAACTACTATTGTAGGAATTTTCAAAAGCCATTTACTGGAGTAAAGTGCACTTACACAAGTAAATCCTATGGACAATTCAATGGCATATATTATAGCAATTTTCAAAAGCCCACTTACTCAAGTAAAGTGCATTTACTTGAGTAAAACCCTGTTTTACTCGAGTAAATGCTTTTTAAAATCAGGCCCAAAGGTTGTAAAGTGCTTTGTGGATAAGAGTAAGCAATTTGTATATGATCCGGGATGTGATAGGTAGCCAATGTAAATGCTTGAGGATGGGGGTGATATGATCATTTCTGTGGGCATTGGTGAGGATGCGGGCAGCAGTATTTTGGAGCAGTTGTAGGGGTTGTATTGCATTTTTGGGGAGACCTAGTAGAATGGCATTACAGTAATCAATTTTGATAGAATGAAGGCTTGGAGTATAGTGCGAAAGTCATTGAGGTGTAGAAGGGGTTTAAGTTTTTTTAAGGTGTGTAGTCTGAAGAAACCGTGTTTTAATGTGGCGTTGATGAATTTTTTAAGGTTGAATTGACTGTCGAGGGTGACGCCAAGGCTACGAACATGTTGTGAAATTGTGATATCAGAGGGTAGTGTGTTGAGCAATAGGGGGTTAAGGTTAATGTTGTGGGGTGAGATGAGGAGTAGCTCAGTTTTAGCAGTGTTGAGGGCAAGGAAGTTGTTTGAGAGCAAGGTGCTGATAGCAGAGAGGGTGGTTTCCCAGGTCTTAATGGCTTCTTGTAGTGTGTCAGTAATAGGTATCAGGATCTGACCGTCGTCAGCCTATATGAAATGCGCAAGACCTAGCTCAGCAAGGAGAATGCAGAGGGGGAGGAGGTAAATATTGAATAGTGTGGAGGATAGAGATGAGTCTTGTGGTACTCCTTGTGTTAGATTAGTTGGTTTCAATATGCAATTACTGATTTGTACTCCTTATTGTCTATCACAGAGGTAAGATTGAAACCAGCGGAGTGTGGTGCCGGAAATGCCAATTTCTTTAAGGTGTTTTATTAAAATGTTGTGGTTGACTGTATCGAATGCAGAAGAAATGTCTAGAAGAACCAAGATGTGCGATTGGCCTTTGTCGATGCCTTTAATTATGTGGTCAGTAAGGGATATGAGGAGGGTTTCGGTGCTGTGGTGTTTGCGAAAACCATATTGTGAAGAGAGGAAAATGTTGTGTTCTTCTATAGTCTGTGAGTTGTCAATTAATTGTTTTTTCTAATATTTTAGCAATAAAGGGTAGGTTTGATATGGGGCTAAAGTTGGCCATATTGGAGGGGTCGAGGGTGGGTTTTTTTTAGAATGGGTTTTACTATGGCTTGTTTGAGTTGGTTTGGGACCTTGCCAAGAGAGATGGATCTGTTAATGATGCTCGATAAGGGTTTGGAGATGATGTTGGGGATGGTGAGGAGGGCTTTAGTGGGGATGGTGTTGGAGGGGTGTAAAGAGGGTTTAATTTTCTTTAGGAAAGTACTAGCTAATTTTCAAGTACTGGCTAATTTTCAAAGTGGACTTTTACATCTAAATGCAGGCTAAAGTCGGTATGTGCTTTGCAAACACAAACTTATCCCTACATGGGAAGCTAAAAATTACCCTCTTAGGAGTGAATTTTCAAAGGAGTTGTGTGCATAAAAGTAGCATATATCTGAGCAATTTTCAAAAGCCCATTTACATGTGTAAAACCTTTTGATAATGTATCCCTATGGAATGAATTTTCAAAGGAGTTATGCATGTAAAAGTAGCAATTTTGAAAAGACATTTTACATGCATAAATCCTTTTGAAAATTCAGCACAGAAGATATGTCCTTGGGCAGTGATAGCAAACTCTTGTCCTCGAGTGCCACAAATAGAATAGGTTTTCAGGATATCTACAATGAATGCAAACCTCTACTGTATGCAAATCTATCTCATGCATATTCACTGTGGATATCCTGAAAAGCTAGCCTGTTTGTGGCACTCGAGGATTGGAGTTCACCTTCACTATCCTAGGGCATGCTGCTGTACTTGTAAAGGCTATAAGACCAAACATATCAGAGACTTGTTTTAAATAAAATCAATGAAGACCATATTCAGCTGTTTTCAGAGGCTGCTACTTAGTTGGATCATTTATTATTTTGCGTTAGGGCCTTATTGCTAGCAATAATGGTGTAATATGTTAGTGACTGAAAAGGTTTTTTGTAAAAGAGAGAGAGAGAGAGAGAGAGAGAGAGAGAGAGAGAGAGAACCTCAATAAGGCCCAATATGTAAGTTTACTATTTATTCCACTGTAAGAGGGGAACTATTAACTCAGGGTGAAGTTTGGGGGATGGTGAAGATTTATGGGGCTGTTTTACATACACAGTCAGAGGTATGAACAGTAAAATTGACATCTGTGAAGATTTTCTGTCATTTGGAGCGATGAAAGAGAAGTTGATTTGTACAATATACTCTCTACCTAGCTTATCTGCAGCTAGGTAGAAAGTGCATCAAGCTAGGTAGAGAGTACATTGTACAAATCTATTTCTCTTTTAATCTTTCATCACTCCAAATGACAGAAAATCTTCACTGATGTCAACCTTGCTGTTTGTACCTTTGACTGTGTATGTAAACCTGCCCCCTAAAACTTACCCCATCCCCCCAAACCTCATTCCGAGTTAATAGTGCCCCCTCTTACAGTGGTATAAATAGTAAACTTACAAATTGGGCCCTATAGAAGTTTTCTCTCTCTCTCTCCTTCCCTCCCTCCTTCATTTGACTGTATGAACCCAGTCTTAACATGATATTAAAGAATATCACATTAGATGAAAATTAATTATAGGTGCAATTGCCTTTTTTTATAAATCTGTGTATACACTGAATTCTTTTAAAATAGTGAACTTTTAGATTCTAGATTCATTAAAGTATGTAGACAACAGACACTTGAATTAGTGCTTAGTATAAGGAAATTTGGACTGGCAATCTCAGTCTTAAAATATTGAGTGTAATCTTTGTAATCAAAGTATACTTTCATATCACTTATTTAAAATAGAAAATGGGCTCAAAAATATGCTGCAAGGAGCTACATGTTGATGTCACACTAGATGACATAAAGGAAAAAAAAATATTAATAAAAAATAGAAAATCATCTTTAACCCATTATCTTCACTGCTGCCAAAAAAAAGTAATTAATAACTAGAAAGATATGGGAAAATAACAAGGGGAAATATTTATTGAAGTAGTATATGTTTAAATATGCAGAAAATCTACATTGGAAAAAGTTAGATTTTCCACTTATATACAAGTGCAATTGCCTTTTTATTATTCTTGTCAACTGCTTAACTTAGTTCAGTATTATGGGACTAAAAGAGATGCACTTGTATCTAAACATCCCATTACCTCCCACTCCCAACACAAGCAGCTGTGGCTATATGAAGCAAAATGTCTTACAGGTGAATTTTAAAAACCTAGTGTGCACATCAATTAGGATGCGAGAATATGTCAGGCTGGTACATGCTGAGTGGATTTTAAAACACGCCCTTGTACTCGTGTATCTCCTGCTACACGTACAAATGAAAATTTCCAAAAAAGAGGTGGGGCATGGGCATGGTCTGGGTGGGACATTGGTATTCTTGGATTTCAACTTCAGATTTGCCCATAAATATTTATATGCACAGGCGTGTGCCTGGCCCTCCTGCCACCTAACTTTACTTCTGCTATGGAGGATATGTAAGTAATAAAATAAAGAAAAATAAACTGATGGGGTTTTAAAGATAGGGGCTAACAGGGGAAATGGGAGGCTATTAAACTAGTTGGGTTTGGAATTCCTATCCCTTACCAGAGAGAACTGGGAATAGACTGGGAAAACTGGAAATGGCATCGGCTCGCATGTCTACTAAAAATCCTATCCCACTTACGCAGAGAGGCCTTGATTTTAAAAAAGCATTTACTCGAGTAAAAACCCAGGTTTATTGGAGTAAATTCACTTTACTTGAGTAAGTGGGGTTTTGAAAATTGCTACAATATATGCCATTGACTTGTCTATAGGATTGTACTCACATAAGTGCACTTACTTGAGTAAATGGCTTTTGAAAATTGCTACAATAGTAGCTACATTTACGCATGTAACTGCTTTTGAAAATTGCCCCCTAAGGGCTTGATTTAAAAAGCATTTACTCACTTAAAACTGGATTTTACTCGAGTAAATGCACTTTATTCGTGTAAGTGGGTTTTTGAAAATTGCTACAATATATGCCATTGAATTGTCCATAGGATTTACTCACATAAATGCACTTTACGTGAGTAAATAGCGTTTGAAAATTGCTACAATAGTAGTTACATTTATGCGCATAACTCCTTTTGAAAATTACCCCCCTAAAAGTGGAATTTGCACGCATAGCAGCGTGCCCACTTAAAATTGTGTGCACATGTGCGGGCAGTCAGTCTATTTTATAAACTTTCATGCATATGTTATAAAAATGCCATGTCCCTGAACACGGGCCAACAAACTTGCACACATGCACCTGCGCGCCTGTATAAAAGTTATCATCTTTGTGTAAAACAAAAACCAGTTCTAGATGAAAATTATTTTTTGTCCTGTGATTTAACCCCTGTTTTGTCATTGATTCCTAAATATACTACAAATATTGCCCTATTAGGTTTTATGGAAATCAATAAAAACAGAATTAAATTAAGCCAAAATAGTTCAAAAGTTGTAGATTCTGCATTTTCCCACTATATGTTTACCCAATATATGTAAAGTTATGGGGTTAAACCGGCAGTAAAGGTGTGAATGAGTATATTAATTTGTGATGGGCTAATAAAAAGATCCGATGTTTAGGAACAAGGAAGGGTCAAAATGGGTATATTACCTTGTGGTAGGAGACTGGGACTGGAAGAGTAGACTGGCCAGGTGGGATAGAAATAAGTCCCTGACGTTGAAGGTTCAACAGATGTTGCTGCTGCTGGAGTTGTTGCAATCTGGGAGGAGCTGCTGCTGGAAGACGAGCTGCTGGGCTGCCAACTGCTGCTGCTTGCTGTTGCTGCTGCTAACAAAATAAACACAGCAAGGCTGAAGGCCTAAAACAAAGTCTATAAAATGGAAAACAGAAACTCAGCTCTACCCTTTCTTCTTAGTTTCTTAATAATAATGCCATTTTTTGAAAGCTTACATAGAATTGATATTTGCATTTTAAATTATCATCATTTAAAAAAAAAAAAAAAAAAAGAACAATATATACACAGAGAGATATAGTTAAGAACTAGCACACTGGGCAAACCACAGAGCAGAGTCAACAAAAGTACTCCAGAAAAAATACACTTTTGCTGCTCACGATACATGATAAATACATTTATCCTATGCTAAAAGCACAATGCTGAGCAGCAGTATGTGTTTCAAAGGCACTCTTGTTTTTCCAACTGAATAAGTTTGGTCCGCAGTGGCCCATGAATATAGTCTCCAGTGATCTATTAGTAAACTGGGATGTAGCCTTCATTTCACTGGCCTGTTAGCTCTGTCTTTTCTCTTGTTGGAATACATTAAAGCCTCCATTATATTCAAGACAAAGAAGTGCCCTATTATAAATAAAAGTATAACTTCCAGTTTTGTGAGGCATTACAAGACAAACTGAAGTTTTTTGGACTCAAGAGGATATAAGAAGGCAATCACACTTCAGAGAAAGACAAGCTGCAGTGGAAGACCTTTCCTTTTTAGTTTGGGGAAAAGAGAAACTTCTGATGCGCTCACTGGAAAACAGACTGCATAATGGAGCAAGTCATGTGGATTGCCCAAAGCCTCTGGAGAAATAAGGGAGCAATTTCTATTCTATAGTTGATGGCTGTCTGAAATTCTTTTCACAAATCCAAACAGAAATAAAGCCTCAGGAGGTCAGAACTGTTTCCTGTACGTATGCATAATGGGCAGCTTGAAGACAACATCTACGATACCTGCTGATCAATTTAACTACTTCAACATGTTTTGTTTATATTATGTTTATATTTGAATGCGGTTTGCTGACAAGGGCAGGCTAGGCCTGAGAAGCCAGCTTGTCAGGGTTGATTTATGAGCACATCAACTGTAACTTTCTACTTCACCAGTCCAAACCTACAGTAGCAGTTCATTAATCAGGGGCCTGTGACTTGAAATCTATGCTCAGGCCTTTTTTTTTCTTACACTAAGCTAAATTTGCATGCTCTCTGAGTTGTACAACCTGAAAGAAATAAGCTTCTCTCACCATCTTAGAACATCTGTGAATACAAGATAATCAGTACTTTGTCTACTAAGAAGCCTGCTCTTTGTGCACTGCGATTCATTAGTGAACTTTAGGCAACAACAGCCGTGGAGTCTAATACTCAAGTCCCAAGTTATGAAAAATAGGAACAAGCGATTCTACTACAGTCAGGAAAAAAAAAATTCATATAATGCATCTTTGATAGCAATAGCCTTGTTACTTCTCAACCCAAGTGAGACATCTTATATATACCCTCTTTTATTGGCTTTCCTGGGGGTTGCTGCTGCTGCTGGCTGCTTCTGTGCTGCTGTTGCTGTTGCTGTTGGTGGCTGCTGCTGCTTGCTGCTGCTGTTGCTGTTGCTGCTGCTGCAAAAGCTGAAGATTAACTGCTCTTGCTGTTCTTGTAAAAACTCTTGTAGTTGTTTGCTGATAAACCATTTTTGACTTTAATAAATAAAGGCAAAAGTTTCAAGTATTACAAATCCTCCTAAACTTTTCTAGACTGATATATGGTAAAGCAGCCATTGAGATTTTCCTTACATATAAAATAGGCAAGTACTGAATGTATGACATATTTATTTTTTCAAGACTACTCTGAAATGTTATCAATTTAATTCTAAAACACCCCAAAACAAAAGGCTAGCAAAAATGTGTAATCTGGGCCAGTCTGGTGAATCAGTGGCAGAGCACAGCACAGCACTGCCATACGGAGGGACCTGGGTTGGATTCCTGAGTCAAATCTTCTGCTCCCTAAGGCAGTGTTCACAATCCTTAAGGTGGAGAGAATCCTGGTCATTGTGAAAGAGTGACACCTAGTGGATGAACCTAGGGCGGAACCTAGGGCCCATGACTGCAGGGTCCTGGAAGAAGCCCTGGTTTATGGCCCTCAGCTGAAGACTATTACTGCAATTACTGAGCTAAATAAGTTAAAATAAGATAAAATAGGGAAACCATTCCCAGGTAATTGTAAATGAAAGCTCATGGCACTGAATCCTAGCCCTGATTCTGACTAAGCTGGAAGTCCTACAGAACTCTAGCAAATTGCAAGGCCAAAATAAAAAAATAAAAATGCAATCCACGTGGAATATGGCAAACAGAATACAATTATTCATAAATTAGATCTACATTACTTGACCAGGATATGACTCAAATACAAACTGTATTTGAGCAGTAGCATAAAATAAAAAAGTTCAAAAACAGAAAAATGTAATAGTCTATTTTCATCACTAAAAAATTGATTAATGTCAGCTTTTCCAGCAGGATGTTGGATTTGCAATTGAAGGTGATTTGCCTGTAATGATCATGAGACTAAATATCAAAGTGTTTAAACATACGGAACTAAAGATTAACAGACACATTATTTTCTGTATCAGTTAATCATGCACATAATCGATAGATATATATGGGTATGCCCTCTCTTTCCTGTGATAAAGACCATTTTTAGTGATTTTTATTTTAGCTAGTAATGATTTCCTCCTCATTCTCCATCTAATCATTGAGTTCTTAAATGCTAAAAAAAACCCCCAAAACAAACCCTGAAATTTTATTTTTTCATTAAGAAAGGAGGCTGTAATAAAGATATTATTCAAAGAAAAAAAGAAAGGAGGCTGCTAAATTCAAACATTAGTACTAAAAATAATATTAAAGTGTTGAGAACTGTAAAATAACAGTTAAAAATCTTTTATATTTACTGTACTTTGGAAATTATACATATTAAATATGTGAAGGCAGTTCACAATTTAAAAGGGCATTACCTACTGGGATATAGTGCAAACGTGAGGAAAATATTTAATACCTTTTCAAGTGTCCAAATTTCATATGTGCCAAGTTTCCTTTTCTGCTGCATGCTTATTTCAAGTATTTAAGTGTATAGTGAAAATACCAACATAATGTTAACACTGCTACCATTTAAGAAAAGTGGCCTTAGTTACTGAGTTTGCTGAAAACAGGTAACCCACATTACCTGCTGTAACATCACTGCTTGCTGCTGCTGGAGAAGTGCTTGAAGTTGTTGTGGAGACAATACTTGCTGCTGAAGTATCTGCTGCATTTGCTGAGGGGTGATCACTTGGGGAGTCATCATGGCCACTGACACAGGCACCTGTACAGATGAAGAAAGAAATCATCATTTGATTGACTTTATTTTACCTACATAACAACTACAGATTATTCTTCTTATCCTGATAATGATGAAGCAATTGGTTATATAATGTTTATTACTGTAAAAATTCCACATTTTTAAGAATCTGTCTTTTTTAAGACCATACTACTGTTGTGCTTGATTTCCAGAGGGCATCAGCTTTGTGATTTTATCTCTGATAATATTACTGTAAGAGATTTGAACATGGGCTGATATATTTAAAAATAAATGATCACATGGTAGGGCTTTCAACACTTCATAATCAATATAATCATCTTATCATGCACCATAATGTAACAAATGGAAAATCTATTGAAATCTGTTCAAATGCTATGATAAAACAAACATTAAAAATTAAGCATGTTGTTGCAATAATGTTGTTCACACATCTGTAAAATAACTATGCACATCACTTTGTTTTTCAACACAGGAAAACATTTTAGGTTTGCATTATTAGTTTTAAGAAAAACTTGGAAGAATAGGAACAAATTACAAAGATATACTCAGTGAGACAAGAAACAATCCTTGCCTCCTTGGATATAGCCTATTTCAGTCTTTCCTAACTTAAAACCAAAAATCTGGAAATCTTCATATGACCCAAATTTAAATTTGCCTATTAAACTGTTAAAAAATGTTTTTTTTTAAATTTGAAGTTCTTTTGTAGTAATTAAATTCTTGTCTGTGTGCAGTGCACATAGAGAGAGAGAGAATTGATGAGGAGAAACCTTCTACAAGAGCCTGATGTATGTGCTCAGCGGCTGTTGCAAGGTGCAAGGTTTTGAAGGCATTGCTTGTACTAACCAGTATATAATCAAACAGCTTGTCAGACTACCAGTTTAAAACCTTTGAAAAAGCAATCACTTTCTTTACTAGGAAAAAAAATTATGACCTAACTGTAAATAAAAGCAATCATTTATATACATACTGCTGTTTCGTATGCTTTCAGCGTTGAAACTCAAAGAACAGTAACTATAAAGAAAATTATGGGGGTTATTTTTCAAAGCGTTATCACATGCGTTAGGGACCTATAAGGCCATATCGCATGCGAAAAGGGCCATTTCGCATGCGATGTAATGTAAATTAGCTGGAGGGGAGGAGTCAGGGTGGGGAGGGGGAGGAGTCTGTTGCAGCACCGCTGCCAGTGATAATTTGAGGAACATTATTACCGGCAGTAGCACGGCGAATAGCACCACCTTTTACGGTGGTGCTATTTGTGTGAAAGGCTGCAGCCGGCTGCACCGTGGCTGGCAAAATCACACCACCACGATGTGAACAACTGCGGCCTTTTGCAGGCCCGCCCCCTTTTTCATGGGATTCATCTTTCTGCGAAGAATGATGAATCCAGCCCTATGTATGATAAAATGATTGTAGGGGGTTTTCACAGATTCTAAGTTACTTATTCTGGAAAAAACAAAAACCTACACATAACGTTATAATATATGTTCCAAGAAAACCAACACTGCATGTATAAAATGTTACATTTAGAAGCCAAAATGTGAAAATATTCCCAAAACAAGGAACAAACCTTATATTTTTACCTATATCAATATACAGAAAATATAAACTATGGAACAGTCAAATAATCTCTTACGTGAGAGCTAAAATAAAGTTAAGGTCAAGAAGGGGCATTCACAATATGATGAGCAAAATCATTAAAGCAAGTTGTGGCTTTTTAATTATGCCTGATTGCTATGATATAATCATTGCCAATCTGGTATGGGAAGTTTTTAAAAATAATTTTCATTTTCTCAATTGTCCCATCAAAGTTCACATCTGAAAGTGAAATGTTTAATGGCCCAATTATTATCTAGATTGCCAAATGCCTGATCGATAAGTCCAGAATAATCTGAAACACAGTTGGTAGCTCCTCAAATCAACAACATGAATTCCATAAATGAGGAGGGTTAAACTTATCTTTCTTGTAAAGTCAAGGATATCCAGCAGTTTGAATAAAGTTCTGTAGATAGATTCCCCACCTAGCTGTGTTTCGGAAAAAAAACAACCTATGCCTGGGGCTTCCTCTATCGGCTTAATTCTGAACAGTAACTCCAACTTTGCCACAATCTTTTTATGCATGCCATCAACCTGTGGGAAACACACCAGATTTTTAAATTTGAATAATTAACACAGTAAAATCACATGATCATTTGACCAATGAAAAATGAATTCAAACCATGACCAATAGAAAATAATAATAATCAACAAGAAATACTGAATTCACACCATGTCCTAAAAAAGAAGTTCCCATTCCATATCATAATTTAATCCACTTGGAAGAACAGTATCCAGTTTCACAATCCATATTAGCATGTTCTTCCGGGCGAAAAATCTTGGCCCAATCAACCACCCCTATGGTTGAATAGGAGTCTGATCACTGATAGATCATGTCAAATCTTCAAAATGATGTTCTTTGATAATGCAATGAGATACCATGGGGGCTGTCAGTTTACCAGTTGATATACAACTGTACTGCTTTTTGAGCTGGATTTTGACTGGGTGTGTTGGTTTTCCTACATACAAAAGTTGACAGGGACATTTCATTACATATGATTTTAAAGAATTCAGATTGGGACGGATTTAAAAGGGTACGCGCGCCGAGCCTATTTTGTACAGGCCCAGCGACGCGTGCAAAGCTCCAAGACGCGCGTATGTCCCGGGGCTTTTGTAAAAGGGGCGGGGCGGGTTGGGGGTGAGACCGAGGCTTCCGGCACAGCGGCCATTTGCTGCTGTGCTGGCTGGTGTGTGTAAGTTACGCCTGCCAGAGGCAGGCGTAATTTACAAAATAAAGGTAGGGGGGATTTAGGTAGGGTTGGGGGGCAGGTTAGATAGGGGAAGGGAGGGGAAGATGGGGGGGGGGGTGAAGGAAAGTTCCCTCCAAGGCCACTCCGATTTCGAACGGCCTTGGAGGGAATGGGGAAAGCCATCGGGGGGGGGGGGGGGGGGGGGGGGGGGGGGCTCCCTCCCCCCTAGGGCTCGGTGTGCGCAAAGTGCACTAGTGTGCACCCCCTTGCGTGCACCAACCCTGGATTTTATAACATGCGCGTGGCTGCGCGCACATGTAATAAAATCAGGCGTACATTTGTGCACACTGGGTAGCGCGCACAAATGTAGGCCGCACGCGTAGGTTTTAAAAATTTACCCCATTATGTTTTAAGTGTATAACTACATTGTGTCAAAGGATGGGTGAAATGCTTAGTTGCCATCATGAAAATCACATGTAGAACAATGTCCACAATGATCATGTTCCAATGAGATAAATATACGCTGTAACAGTTATAACTTTTTAAAATTTGGTCCCCCTGGTATATGTCACATAATGATATCTCATTTACCCCTTGATTCAAACATTCTGCTATATAGCAGAATGGAGGCTCGAAAAAAAAGGGGCGGGGCAATAGTGGGGCAGCTGGCCGCATTGCGGCAGTGCTTTTGCCCACCACAGTGTGGCTGTGCTGCACACTATTGCCCCCATAGCACCATGGGAAAAGATGTAGTTATTTCCCACGGTGCCCGCCAGCGATAATGTGAAAAACATTATCACCTGCAGTGCTGCCAGGAGATATTTCTGCCCAAACCCCGTCCACACTCCTCTCCTTCCCTGAATTAGAATAATATTGCCGCAATACCAGCATATCACAGAATAAAGAATGACCCTGTTAGGGACTGATGTAATTGTAAAATATAGCCGTAGCCGTGGATTATTTTCTTGATTCCTCATACAACCAGGAAAAAAAGGAAGTATACAACCAGGAAAAAAGGAAGTATACAAACAATCTGTCTAATGTTGCCTGACTGTATATTGTGATGTGAATGGAAAAGAGGATGGTTAGAAAATAAACCGCTCTCTTGTAAGCGCTGCAAACAATTATTTTAGGGTATCCTCTGCTTAAAAACTTTGAAACATATCTCCAGCATTATATTTACATTTACCTGTAGATGAACAGATCTTTCTGAACATTTCACCATAAAGAAGGACAAAGTGTAAATTCCTTTTTTAGATATTTTGCTCTGCCATACAAATAATGGTTTTGACACTACCATATTTAGAAAAACATTGGATTATAACACTCTTCTCAATTACAATAGCTGTGATCCAACCTCATTAAAACAGGCGCCTACCTGTGAGCCAATTTTTTTTTAGCTCAGAAGGTTCTGTCCATTGACTGGTAAATTTAAATGTAAAGCAGGAGATATGTTTCAATGTTTTTTTCAGCAGAGGATAGCCTAAACAAGATATTTGCAGGGCTTACAAGAGAGCATTATTTTCTGAATGCTCTCTTTCACTTCTACATAAAATGCATGTTCAGGAACATCAGGCAGATTGGTTTGTATACTTCCTTCATCTCCAGTTGTATCAGGATTCAAGAAAATAATCCACTGCCACTGGCAAATATTTTACAATTACACTGGTCTCTAAATGAGACACTGCATGTAGTATATACCAGGGGCAAAATGTAAAATACATAAAGGTGAGAGCATAGATAACATATCTTAAAAATACCTCAGGGGCCCATTGGACATGAGCAGTGTGGGCATTGTTCTATGTGTGATTTCACAATGGCAGAAAAGCAGTTCACCCATCCTTTGACACAAAGTAGTTATCTACTTAAACATACTTCAAATTGTTTAACATTATATGTAATACATGTATTAAAATGTCTCTGTCAACAACACCCAAGTCAAAATCTGCATCACAGAGCATTGCAGTTGTATATCAACTGGTAAGTTGACAACCCCCATAGTATCTCATTGTATTAAGAAACAACATTATTTGAAGATTTGACATGATTGATCATGATCCTATTTGTCATAAGGGTAGTGACTGGACCAAGATTTTGGCCTGGAAAGAATTAAGATGGATTTTCAAACTGGACACTGTTCATTTGCATGGATTAAATTCTGATAGGGAACGGGAACTTCTTTTTTAGGTCATGGTATGAATTCAGTATTTTTTGTTGGTCATTATTTTCTATGGATCATGGTGTGAATTCAAGTCTCATTGGTCAAAAGATGATCATGTGATTTTACAGCATTTTATTTAGACATTTAAAAGATTGGTGTGTTTCAAGCAGGTTGCTGGCACATATAACAAGGTTCAAGTTACTGTTCAGAATGAAAAACAACAAAGGAGACCTCAGACACGGCCATTTTTTTGCTGAAACATAGCTGTATCGGGAATCCATCTACAGAAATGTATTCGGATTGCTGGATATTCTCAGCTTTACAAGATAAGTTTATCCTCTTATTTATTGAATTCATGCTGTTTGATTTGAGAGTTCCCAACTGCTGTTTCAGAGAATCCATCTACAGAAGTTTATTTGGATTTTTGGATATCTTTGATTTTACAAGAAAAGATAAGTTTAACCTCTCATTTGTGGAATTAATGTTATTTGATTTGAGAGGTACCAATTATGTTTCAGACATTGGAATTATTTGTCCTTGGGTTTGATCAGCATTAGCCAATTTAAATAATATTGGGCTATTAAATATTTCACTTTTGGATGCAGAACTTTGAACTTGGGACATTTAAGAAAAAGTAAAATTATTTAAAAAAAATTACCCATACCAGATTGGGAGAGGGTAATTTTAAAATCTATTTTGTTGTTTTACTGACAGAAAATGGTTTTTATCAAATTGCTCATCCTATATGTGGGTATTAATAAGCATTTAGGGTCGGTAATTTTAAAACGAGTTCATATGCACCCATACCTGCACATAACAGCACAAGAGTGAAGATACACTGGAATTTTAAATCGTGAGCACACTTGCGCGCATATGTTTTAAAATACACCAACCATGGGTAAGTATGCTCCTAATCTTAAGAGGTTATTAAAGCAAAGCTAGTGTGCATAGCCTCCACAGGACTTTGTTGGCTTTTATGTGATATATAAGGGGATTTTAAAATATGCACGTGCCAGGCACATTCCCAGTTTTCCAATTAATCCACCACTTTGTCCAGTAAATATTGAGGTCTTTTAGACCCCTCTGGTTCATCATCCTGCATGCCAAACAGTTGACCAGGACCCCTCATCCTGTCCTAAAAGTCCTAAAACTGAAGATCTACAGACTTGATTCACATCAGGAGCAGCAGTAAAGTTTCACTGATATCTAGTGTACTCACACTGCAGTTTTCGATTTTAAAATACGGAGTTATGTGCATGATTATGTTAATTTTGCTTGATTTGTCTAGTGCTTTTGATTTAGTTGAGAAATTTGGGATGAAGGGTGTAATTTTAAAATGGTTGAATGATTACCTTAGGGACAGATAATTTTTTTCTTTTCAAAGAAAGAATTCAATATGACAAGGGTAGGGCTGAGGACACCACAATGTTCCTCCCTCTCACCTTTACTTTTCAATGTGTTTTTATCACCATTGGGAAAAATAATTCATTCCTTTGGATTTAATGTGTATATTTATGCTGATCATATCAAAACTGTGGCCTCTTTGGGCCACGATTGGAATGATGCTATGGTATGACTAAACAAATATTTACGGGGGAATATGGACTGGTTGATGGTGAACAGATTGGTTTTAAACACCTCAAAGACTGAACTTTTCTAATTTGGGAATGGAGAAATTAAGGAATGGACTAAACTGGGAAAATTAGAGCTATTTCCTAAAGAGGAAGTTAGATCATTGGGAGTAAAAATCAGATGAAAAACTAAATATGGAGAAGCAGATAGCACAGGTTGCTAAAAGTATGTTTTGAAACTGAAAATGGTAAAGCTATTGAAACCTTATTTAGACCTGCATGCCCTGTCCAACAAGTTGCTTTTGTTAATAATTGCTGCTCTGTACAGGTTACCCACATGCCTTCTGTTAAGGGTATAAACTGCCACTCCATGCAGGTTACCTCCATGCAGAAGTGTTATAACCAAAGTTAACATAGGTACCCCATTTTTTATTTTCATTCTCTAGCCTGAAGGGATCCGCAGTGCCCTTTTGAATTCCAATACCATTCTTATCTTCACCACCTCTTCTGGGAAAGCATTCCATGCTTCCACCGCCCTCTCTGTAAAGAAACATTTCCTGATGTTGGTTCTGAGTCATCCCCCCCTACAGTTTCATATCATGATGCCTAGTTCTGTAATTTTCTTTCTAGCAGAAATGGTTTAATGTTTGTGTATCATTAATACCTTTCAGGTATCTGAAGGTTTGTATCATATCTCCCCTGCACTTCCTCTCCTCCAGGGTATACATATTCAGATCCTTCAGCCTCTCCTCATAAGTCTTCTGATACAGAACCCACACCATTTTGGTCACTCTTCTCTGGACCGCCTCTGTCCTGTCTCTATCCTTTTTAAGATAAGTTCTCCAGAACTGAACACAGTACTTCAGGTTAGGCTTCACCAAAGACCTGAACATGGACATCATCACCTCCTTTTCCTGCTGGTTCCTCTTTCTATAGAGCCAAGCATTCATTTGATTTTTGCCAGCTCATTGTCACATTACAGTATTTTTCGCTCCATAAGACACACCTGACCATAAGATGCACCTAAGATTCAGAGGGGGAAAATTAAAAAAAAATAAATAAATAATGGTGTTATAAACCGGCTCTGTTCCCGGGCGTCTGTACGTCTTATGGAGCAAATTAGGGGAGTGCATAAAATTTTTTTTGTCCCCATTTCGTTTTCGGGTCGGGGAGAGCCATTTCAGTCCACTCCCCAGATCAGAAAACTTTTATCATTCTCTTTCTGTGGGAACCCCCCCCCAAACCCCCCCATCCCAACCCTTTAAATTTAATTAACTACAACCCCCCCACCCTCCTGACCCCCCCAAGACCTGCCAAAAGTCCCCGGTGGTCCAGCGGGGGTCAAGGAGCGATCTCTTGCACTTGGGCCGTAGGCGCCATTTTGATTACTGGCAGCCGACAGCCCAAGTGCAGGAGATCGCTCCCGGACCCCCGTTGGACAACCAGGGACTTTTGGTAGGTCTTGGGGGGCAGGAGGGTGGGGGGTTGTAGATAGTTTTTTTTTTTTTTTATATTCGCTCTATAAGACACACAGATATTTTTCCCCCACTTTTGGGGACAAAAAAGTGCATCTTATGGAGCAATTTTTGTTGCCTTCAGATCGCCAGACACTATCACCCTAAGTTCCTTCTCCCAGTCCATGTACATTAGTCTTTCACCCCCTCATCTCATACAGTTCTTTTGGATTACTGCACCCCAAATGCATGACTCTATACTTCTTGGCACTGATTGAACTGGGAAAGATTTAAGCAACTAAGAGACAGTTTCTGAAGAACATTTTCACTTACACACATACAGCAATACCATTCAGCTGTAAGTGAGATTCACAGCACTATTGACAAGACTAACAGTAACATACACATAACTGCTGCAGCATCCAGAGCATCATCATCATCGGAAGCAGAGAGAGAGAGACCAGCATGAGAGAACTTCAGGACATCTGGGAAGAGACAGATGGCTGCTGGCAACTCACAGTTCCAGCTTGTGAATGAAAGATTTCCATGAAAGGTGGGATTTGTAAATGTTGTTTTCTTGTTTTAAAACAGAGTTGATCACACATTTAAAGGGCAGTCAAAAGCAGTTTAGGATAACAGAATATCATAAACTACCTTATGTTTCAAGGATAGTTTTAATTTAGACTGGGGTCACTGAGAATAAAGTATGGTTAATTGTTGTCCAGTGATAAGTTTAAGTCAGAATGAGAATGTCATAATGACATGTGATTATATATCTTGTCTTCTATTATGAAATATATTTTGTTTATTGTCAGGAAACTTTGTTAATAAATCTGGATGACTTATCTTTTTTTTGCCTGTTCAGTGTGGGTTTATTTTGTGTTGTATTTGGTGTAGGGCAGGGCCTTGAGATTAACATGGAAAAGTTTATCATGGTAGGTTTACACCAAATTAGTGTGAAAAAATTCGAGGGTGGATTTAGAACAATTCATCAGGGTTTCTTCCCTAGTAGTTTACAGTGGCACCACTCTGTTTCTAGGGATCTACTGAACAAGTTTTTCAGAGGTTCTGTCAGCACATCTTCAAGCTCCCGTAATATCCTGGGATGTACCTCATCTGGCCCACATTACGTTTTCCTAGTTCTTCCCATATATTCTCTTCTATAAATGGGGTTGCATCTACCCCACTCCCATCCATGCACTTGTCAACCAGCATCAAAATTAATCCAGGTTCTTCTTTAGGGGCGGATTTTCAGAGCCCTGCTCGCCTAAATCCGCCCAAATCCGGGTGGATTTAGGCGAGCAGGGCCCTGCGCGCTGGTGAGCCTATTTTACATAGGCCTACCGGCGCGCGCAGAGCCCCGGGACTCGCGTAAGTCCCGGGGTTTTCGGAGGGGGGGCGTGTCGGGGGCGTGTCGGGGGCGGGACCGAGTGCAGCGGCGTTTTCGGGGCATGTCGGCAGCGTTTTGGGGGCGGGTACGGGGGCATGGCTACGGCCCGGGGTGTGTGGCCGCGCCCTCCGTACCCGCCCCCAGGTCGCGTCCCGGCGCGCAAGAGGCCCGCTGGCGCACGGGGATTTACGCCTCCCTCTGGGAGGCGTAAATCCCCCGACAAAGGTAAGGGGGGGAGCTTAGACAGGGCCGGGTGGATGGGTTAGGTAGGGGAAGGGAGGGGAAGGTGAGGGGAGGGCAAAAGGAAGTTCCCTCCGAGGCCGCTCCGATTTCGGAGCGGCCTCGGAGGGAACGCGGGTAGGCTGCTGCGGGTAGGCTGCGCGGCTCGGCGCGCGCCGGCTATACAAAATCATAGCCTTGCGCGCGCCGATCCAGGTTTTTTAGCAGATACGCGCGGCTCCGCGCGTATCTACTAAAATCCAGCTTACTTTTGCTTGCGCCTGAATGTGCCAGCAAAAGTAGGCCAATTCGCGCTATTTGAAAATCTACCCCATAGTGAACACCATCCTGAAGTATTTATTTAATGTTTTTTATTTTTGCTTTTTCCTCATCTATCTCCACAAATTGCACCTTGTCTCTCTCCAGTTTTTGCAATGCCACCTCTGGCCTTTCTCCTTTTTCTGATATAACTGAAAAATATTTTGTTACCTCACTTGACTTCTTTGGTGATCCTTCTTCTGGTTGATCTTTTGCGTTCCTAATTTCATTCCTTGTCTCATTGAGCTTCACCAGATATTCTTCCTTAAGTTTCTCTTTATGGAAACCTTTGTACTTCTTGAACATTGTTATTTTTGCCTCTATCTTTTGAGAACAGATCAGTTTCTTTTTTCTTTTACTTTTATTTTTTTTACATAAAGGTTTGTTGCCTTATTTATAGCACCCTTTTAATTTGGCCCTACTGTTTTTCCACCTCACCCATGATCTTCAGTCTTCTACATCCTCCTCAAGGTATGTCTTCCTTTTATCAAAATCTGTATTTTTAAAATTCAAAATTTTGCTCTTTGTGTGACTTCTACATCCCGGCGGCTATACTGAACCATACTGTCTGATGATCACTTGTGCTCAGGTGGCCACCTACTTGGACATTAGAGACATTATCCCCATTTGTGAGCACTAGGTCAAGCATCACTGCCCCCCCCACCCCATGGGTTCCATAACCTTTGTTTGTGCAGAACCCCCTTGAATGACATCCACTATTTGTCTACAATCTTGCAGATTCTGCGAGTAGGGATACTCCATCCAACATCCAGTAGATTGAAATCTACAATGAGTAACCTCCCCCTTTCTTTCCCACGTATTGATGTCTTTGACCAGATCCCTGTCCAGTTATTCTGTTTGAGTATGAAGGACTGTAGATCATTACATGTGTAAATGGAAGTACCATCTTCTTTTTTTTAAGACATCCCATAGCATTTTTTTTATAACCCTATGCCCCTTGAATTTTAGTTAGATGGATAGTGGTTTTAAATGTAAAGAACTGCTCCTCCCACTTTTCTGTCCACTCTGTTCTTCCTTAACAGTTATACCCAGTATGGTTCAGTGAGTCCCAGTCATGAGACTCATTGGACCATTGTCTCTGTAATAGCAGCAATGTCAAATCTACCTCCACTAATTAGACCCTGCAAATCTGGGATTTTATTGCCCAGACTAGGAGCATTTGTGGTTATAGCTTTTCAGTTTTTTAGCTTCAGCTTGCTGCTCTTCCAAGTAACTTTTTTCTGCTCTTTTGCTTAGGTATAGAATGTTGAGCTAATTGATTTTATTTACTCCTTCCACTTCCTGTATTGCTTGGGGGTGACAAGCCAATTTCATTGGCCACCTCCTGCCACCCATTTCCTGTACTTTAAATGGCTGATAATATATGACCTGAATTTCTCACATAGGGTCCTCTTTCTTGCCAAGGACAAATATAGGCCATACTTACCATATAGCTTTTTACTGCTCCATGCAAGGCCCCAGACTCCAATATATTTTCAAAACCACTTTATTTATAGCATATTTTGAGCCATGTATTGAAATTATTTATATGGCTTAGCCTTTCCATGAACAGGTAATACTTCAGAAAAGGAAATAGTTTTTGCCATGTGTCTAATCTTCTCTACTTTACTTACCCTCTACAGTAACTCTCGTACTCCTTTCCATTGTAGGTCAAAAGCACATACCAGAAGCAGCAAGGGCTGCTGAAGCTCTGTCCTCACGTTCTTATTCCTTAGGGCCCATGACTAGTCTATCTCTCTCTCTCTCTCTCACACATACACACACACACACACACCCCAATCACCTGCCTGACCAATCTCTCTTTCTCTCTCTCACACACACACACACACACACACACACACACCAGTCACCTGCCTGACCAATTTCTCTTGCTCACATACACACACACCAGTCACCTGCCTGACCAATCTCTCTTTCCCCTCACACACACACACACACACACCAGTCACCTGCCTGACCAATTTCTCTTGCTCACACACACACACACACACACACACACACACACCAGTCACCCGCCTGACTAATCTCTCTCATACACACACACACACACACACACACACCAGTCACCTGCCTGACCAATTTCTCTTGCTCACACACACACACCAGTCACCTGCCTGACCAATCTCTCTCTCTCTCACACACACACACCAGTCACTTGCCTGACCAATCTCTTTCTCTCACACACACCAGTGACTTTCCTGAGCAGCCTCTTGCTCTCACACATTTCTCTTACTTACACACACATTCTCTCATACATTTACACACATGCTGACTCACTCTCTATCTCACTCACCCCCACCCCCAGCATACATAGTAGCTACAGCACAAGGTAGCCGGTATAATGCTATTAAAAGCAGAGTCCTGACAGGCTGGAAACTGCAGCAGGAGTGAACTCCCCAGCCCCACAGCGTTAAGAAGGCAACACTCAGCTGTTTGCTTGTGCTGCAATCGATCGCAGCACAGAGCAATCAGCTGAGATTGTAATTTTATTCTGTTCTCCCCCCAGCCTTTTTTTTTTTTGCAGTTTGATTATTATAATTTAATATTTTCTTGCAGGTGTCATGCTGGCGATAGAAGGGGAGGTCGGAGCTGGGAGGCAGCGGTACTGTGCTCCTTCTGCAGCAGCAGCATGCAGGCATGGCCTCTTCTTCTTCCCGCGTGCTGGTAGACATCACTTCCTCTTCTGGGCCACAGGGGCGGGAAGAAGAAAAGGTCACGTTCCTGTTGCTGGCTTCCACAAAACACTGCTGCCGTTCCCCTCGGGGATTGAATGTGCTGATAGCCTGGGCAGGAACGGCAGCAGTGTTTGTCTCGCTGAGGTGAAGGGGGTGGGGGGGGCGGGGGGAGAGCAGTGGGTGTGCGACACACCGGTTAAGAACCGCTGGGCTAGAGGATGGAAATGAGGAAAAGAGTGCATGGGGTAACTTGCTGGTGTGGCAGTTACCAATAAGACTTCATACTGTTGATGCAACTCATTTATTGCTCTCTGCTTTAACGGCAGGGGGAAAAGAGGAAAAGGAGAATTGGTTTTGGACAACAACCAACAAGGACAATGAATATTACAGTCTGGGAAAACAAAAAAGCATGGGGATAACTTGTCTGGGAAAACAAAAAAGCATGGGGATAACTTGTTGATGTTACTGTTACTACCCTTAACCAATAAGCCTTAACACTGCTTTCTGCTTCAATGGGAAGAGATAAAAGATAACATGGAATTGGACTCAGACAGTAACCAACAAGGGCCCTGACTTTAACGGTTTGGGGAAACTAAGTATGCCATACAGGAGAAACCTGTATGGCATGGCTGATGCTACCATAAGCTTGCTGGGCAGACAGGATGGACCGTTTGGTCCTTTTCTGCTGTCATTTCTATGTTTCTCTGTTTCTATATATATGATAATATTTTACATGTAATTCTTTGATTAACCAGGAGGCAATGCAAAGCCTTTAACACTGGGATAAAATGGTCCCTTAAAGGTGTCCTGGTGAATAAATGTAGTTGCATTTAAAACTAATTGCAATGCCCTAAGATAACATTTTGGTAAACCCATATACAGAGCGTTGCAATACTCAGGGATCGAGAAAATAAATGCCTGTATTACCACCGTAAAATCTCCTTATCTAAAATATATTTCAACCTTCTTAATTTCCAAAATGTAAAAAACCCTGCTTGTACCACCACCCACAACTGCTCCCAGAAGTAAAATTCTTTATCTACTAAAGATCCCAAGAGGTAGATATTCAAAAGTCATTTAGACAGACAACTCACATGTTATCCTCTTATCCAGAAAAATTATAGTCGTATATGTTATCATCTGATTATAATTTAGCCAGATATAAAGGAGGCATTTTGAGGGATGTTCCAGGGAGATGCCCCGTTATCTGGCTAACTCAGTCGAATATTGAGTATATTTGGCTAAATTACCTGTATAATTTTGGACCTGCTGGAAGCATATGCCAGGATTCCTTAGCACAGTAATTCTGGCAGATCAAGAGGGGCAATTTGCAAGGTAGCCGGGTGGGTGAAGGGTGTCTGGTTGGAATGGGGGTGAGTTGATGTTTGGGGTGGGGGCAGAAGCAAGAAAGCTAATAATTTTTAGCGGGGAGGGGGAGGGGGAATGGAGGCCTAGGCCGGCGGCGCTCATCTTCTTGCACTTTAGTGTGCTTTTTAAAGATTGGGACCCATTTGTTTGGTGAGCGAGGTGGGGAGGGGGAGGGTATTGAGACAGGTGGGGGAGGGGCCCGCATCAGGCCAGGAGGCCCATAACTTGGTGCCTTTTTTTTTTAAAGGTGTGCTACTTACTCGGATATCTCTGAAGATATCCGGGTAATTAGCTAGTTATCTGGCCACACGGAATCAGGTCTAGCTAGCTATATTCAACCAATGGCTGCTTAAGGTTAAAGTTATCCAGCTACATGTAGCTGGATAACTTTAAACAACTACATTCAGTGGTACATTTATACTGCTGAATATACTGGTCAAGTTATCCAGCTGATTTTAGCTGGATAACTTATCCACTAAACTACCTACTGAATTTTGGCCTTCCAAGTTGTTTACCAATGACTTTTATTTATTTATTTATTTATGAACTTTTAATATACCGATATTCGTAGGTCACATCATACCGGTTTACAATTAACTCATGGAGAAACGAAAAGGAATTACATATAACAGGGAGGGGGGAAGGGGACTTAATAAGTAGGGTCTGGTCATCTAAGAAAAGATGTGTAGGAAAACTATCTGCAATATTCCTAGAAATTCAGAGGACCTTGGTCTTTGATACATTTGAGAATAAAATGTTACATTGATTCCAAACCTTTATCTTACTTAAAACAATCTGTATATGTATTAAAGTATCATCTACATCCCCCTCCCATGAAAAAACATCTGAGTATCATTAGCATAGCTTGATGGCCAGAAGTTCCTGGTCCCCAATGGTATAATTTTCATAGCAGGTGAGAATCTTCTGGAGAAAAAGGAACAAGGACAAAGTTTGCCATTAGATGCTGCCTGTGAAAGAACTGCTCCTGCTCCAATGAAAGAAGCATCCACCTTGAGAAAGAATGGTCAATTCGGGTCTGGGGGCTGAAGTAAGGATGCAGATTCAAAGGTACTTTTGAACTGCTCAAAGGACAAGACTGCATCCTTGGGCCAGTCTTTAGGGAATACCTCTTTGAGGGTGAGGGCCATGAGAGGGGCTGGACGTGAAGAGTAGTGGGGAATAAATTGATGATAGTAATTTGCAAACCCTAGGAAGTGTTGTAGAGCTTTGTCCCATGGGCTAGGGCCAATCTCTGTTGGCTGAGAAATTGGTAGGGTCCATCTTTAGACCTTGTGCTGAGATGATATAGCCTAAAAAGTGTAAATCTGACTGTTTGAATGAACATTTTTCCAAGTTTGCGAAGCCACTGAAGTATTGTTCTTACTTGCTAATGGTGCTGTGTGAGAGTATGAAAGAAGATTAGAATATCACGCAGGTATACCAAGATAAGCATCTGCAGGAGATCTCTGAACACATTGTTTATGAAGTTCTGAAGCACCACAGGGACACTGGAAAGTCCTAATGGAATGTCTAGATACTCATAATGTCTGTCTCTCATGTTAAAAGTGTTCTTCCATTCGTCCTCCTCCTTAATTCTTATCCGGTTATAAACATCCAACTTGGTGAAGATCTTGGCACCTTGAAGTTGATCGAAGAGCTCAGACATGAGAGGCAGAGGATATTTAATCTTGTTTGTAATGGAATTCAGATTGCGGTAGTCAATACAGGATCTAAGGGACCCGTCTGTTTTGCAGAAAAAAAATCATGCTTCTGTCGGTGACAAGGATATACGGATGAAACCCTGTTCCAGGTTTTCACTGATATATTCAGACCTCGCCTGGGTTTCTGACTCAGACATTGGATATACCCTTTCACAAGGTGACTTTTCCCAGGTTGAGGATCAATGGGACAGTCTTAGGGTAAGTGAGGGGGAAGGGTCTCCTCATGATTTTTACTGAATACATGCAGGAAGGCCGGAGGTTACTGCAAAATCTAAGAGTGCAATTGTGGTAGGTGGAATAACAGAATAGAGGCAATGCTGGATGTTTCCCATACACCAGTTTACCATGGGGCCATGTTGCAGAATCCAGGGTAGACCCAGGACCAGTGGGGTTGACAGACCACCAAAGAACATAAAATGAGATTTGTTTGTGATGCAGGAGACCCACCCTGAGAGTTATGGGTGGGGTAACAACAATGATATTTCCTGGCAGCAGTTCCTAATAAACCAAATAAATGATGAGTGGTCTGTACAGCTGATCCATGGGGACGATGTGACGATGTACCACAGTTTTTCAGTGAAATTCCCTGCTGCCCCAAGTCAAGAAAGGCTTCAGTGAGTATAACTTTGGTGTCCATTTGAAAATGGGCAGGCATGACAATCTGAGAAAGGGCAGTGTTTCCAGAGGGACCAAGGCTGCCTTCTCAGCCAACCTAAGGCACTGGAATTTCTCAGCTTCAAAGGAAAGCTTTTAACATGATGCCCGGAGGCAGTACAATAGAGGCACGGATTTTGGAGCCAGCATTGATGATGCTCTTCTTCCATCAAATGACAGTGGCCCATTTGCATAGGTTCATCTTGAGTGTGCATAGGGATAGGATCTTTCACTGGAGCCAATAGAGAGTACTGGAAACTGGGAGTCAATCACAGTGCTCCACGGGAATAACCCTGCTCCCAGAACCTCTCTGAAAATGGACTTAAATTTTGGTGCTAAGGGAAATCAAGTCATGCGATGTGGGAAACTCTTGACCATTGAGTTCGTCCTTGATCTGGGCAGCCAGGCCCTGCCCTGCCAAAACATGGCAATTACGCTCTCTTCATTCCACTGTAGCTTGGTGACCAGAGTCCAAAATTGAATTTCATGTCGCACTGTTTGAGATCCATGGCAGAGATGCAAGAGGACTGACACAATTCTTCGAAGACCCTGAGGCAGTGCACTAGGAAGTCAGCTAGGTTGCTCAACGTTGAGTTATTCTGCTCCTATAGTGGGGATGCCTAGGCCACCACATGTCCTGTAAGGAGGAAGATAATGTAGGCTACTTTACCTCGGTCCAACAGAAAAACTCCCAGATTGCAGTCCAAAAATAATCAGGCACTGATTTGGGAAACCTCTGCAAGTTTGGGAGTTTCCGTCTTAATGTAGTGGTGGCAAGAGGCATATGCCCAATGTCACAGTTGAAAGTTGTTGCAGTAGGGAAATATGTTCTGTGACTCATAATGGTGCAGCTAGTGGAGGTTGGATCAAAGTACTCCAAGTCTGTATGGAGTCTAGGAGGTTGCATAGGGTTTGCATGGCCCCTGTGAGCTGAGCTGAGCGGCCAGGCCCTTTTGAAAATGCGTATGGCGCACACAAGATCCGGCCATGCATGTTACCCCGTTTTTTACATGTGTGGCCATTTGGCCAATTATTTTTTGTTTGTTTTATATTGTTGTGATTAGATTGTACTTCTTTATGACTTCTTTATTATATTTTATGCTGTTTATGTCTTACACTGTATTTATGTTATAATGTAAATCACTGTGTAATATTTTGGAAATGTGGTATAACAATTTAAATTAAGTTTTTAAAAAAAATTATGGTACAACATAATTTATCTAGAACACATCCTATTAATCTATTTCATTCATACCTGCACACATCCACATTCCAATTTTCAAGTATATGCAAAAAGAGTCAATGATTAGTCAAAACAGGAACTGACACCAAAACTACAACTATAACAAAAAAATGTTTATTTACAAAACAGTAAAACAACATAAAACTACATACTCAACCATGTTTCTGCAGTTGAGGGGATTCTAAAAGAGGAAGTATATCGCTGGGTCCCTCCTTACCTGCTGCTTCTGCTGTGGGGGATGTGGCAACTTCTGTGATTCCTCAAATGTGCAGTTCCTGCTGCTACAGAAGTGGTTTGCCATTATGTGATTTAAAAAATTTGTGATTTAAAAAAAAGAAATGAAACATAAGTAGAGATCTTCATTTTCAGTTTTTATTTTATTTTCCCTTAGAATTTCAATGATATAACATAAAACTCAGTGGAAAATGACTTATAACATAAGGAAAAAACTCAGCGGAAAAATCATTTTTCCACTGATTTTTTTTTTTGTTATAGCATTTAAATTCCAATTAAAAATAATATAAAATCTGAAAACGAAGGTCCCTAAACAGAAGATAAAAGAATTTAAACCCTTCTTTAAACCAGAAGATGGGCAATTCTGGTCCTCAAGGGCCAAAAACCGGCTACATTTTCAGGATATCCCTAATGAATAAGTACGAAATAGATTTGTAAACAACTGAGGCAATATGCATGCATATCTGTCTCATGCATATTCATTAGGAATATCCTGAAAACATAAGCATTTTGTTAGGACTGGAGTTGCCTACCTCTGCTTTAAACACTATCAGGCCTATCCAGTACAGATTCTGGAAATTTTAGAAGAGTGACTCTTCATATCAAAAAAGGAATAATGAGGGATATGCATATTGCAATGAAGCTAATAATATATTATGGGGTTCATACTGGGGGCTAGTCGAAAACTCGCATAAAGGGGATTTGTTTTTTCTATGATATACAGCACCTCTGAGTCTCATTCATTGTGCACTTTTTATGATAAAAAATGTTTTGTCTTCAGTTTGTCTATTCATCTATCTGTGACCATGACATCACAAATGGGGGACCGGTGGGCAGGAGAAAAAAAAGAGACATAAGCACAATAATGGATGGAACAGCAGGGTTGATGGGGTTCTTGTGGCCTGGTTTTGGCCTCTGTTGGAAACAGGATGCTGGGCTTGATGGACCCTTGGTCTGACCCAGCATGGCAATTTCTTATGTTCTTAGTGGAAAACACAAGGGAGCTGTGGTTGGCGTAGTGGGGCTGAAAAGTTTCCCCAGATCCTGCCAGCCGAGGACTCA